>NW_028318271.1:8067500-8293800 GCF_062004578.1 Staurois parvus | reverse complement strand
CCACTTTCTCCCCCCCCCCTTTCTCTCCCCCCCCCACCTTTCTCTCCCCCCCCCCCACCTTCTCTTCCCCCCCCACCTTTCTCTTCCCCCCCACCTTTCTCTTTTCTCTCCCCCCCCCCTTCTCTTTTCCTCCCCCCCCCCTTTCTCTTTTCTCCCCCCACCTTTCTCTTTTCTCCCCCTCCTCTCCTCCCTCCCCTTCATTTCTTCCCCCCCTTCTTTTCTTTCTCCCCACTTCTTTTCTTTCTCCCCCCCTTCTCTTCTTTTTTCTCCCCCCTTCTCTTCTTTTTTCTCCCCCCCTTCTCTTCTTTCCTCCCCCCCCTTCTCTTCTTTCCTTTCCCCCCCTTCTCTTCTTTCCTTTCCCCTCCTTCTCTTCTTTTCTTTCCCCTCCTTCTCTTCTTTTCTTTCCCCTCCTTCTCTTCTTTTCTTTCCCCTCCTTCTCTTCTTTCCTTTCCCCTCCTTCTCTTCTTTCCTTTCACCTCCTTCTCTTCTTTCCTTTCCTTTCCCCCCCTTCTCTTCTTTTCTCCCCCCTTATCTTCTTTTCTCCCCCCTTATCTTCTTTTCTCCCCCCTTATCTTCTTTTCTCCCCCCTTCTCTTCTCTTCTTCCCCCCCTTCTCTTCTCTTCTTCCCCCCCTTCTCTTCTTTTCTCCCCCCCCCTTCTCTTCTTTTCTCCCCCCCTTCTCTTCTTTTCTCCCCCCCCTTCTCTTCTTTTCTCCCCCCCCTTCTCTTCTTTTCTCCCCCCCCCTTCTCTTCTTTTCTCCCCCCCCTTCTCTTCTTTTCTCCCCCCCCTTCTCTTCTTTTCTCTCCCCCTTCTCTTCTTTTCTCTCCCCCTTCTCTTCTTTTCTCTCCCCCTTCTCTTCTTTTCTCCCCCTTCTCTTCTTTTCTCCCCCTTCTCTTCTTTTCCCCCTTTCCTTCTTTTTTTTGTCCCCCTTCTTTTCTCCTCCCCTCCCCTTCTCTTCCTTTCTCCCCCCCCCTTCCCCTTCTCTTCCTTTCTCCCCCCCTCCCCTTCTCTCCCTTTCTCCCCCCCCTTCCCCTTCTCTTTCTTTCTCCCCCCCCCTCCCCTTCTCTTCATTTCTCCCCCCCCCTTCCCCTTCTCTTCCTTTCTCCCCCCCCTGCCATTCTCTTCCTCCCCCCCCCCCCTCCTCTTTTTTTTCGTCCACCTATCCTCTTTCCCCTACTCTCTTTTCTTGCCCCCCTTCTCTCTTTTTTTTTTATCCCTCCCATTTCTCTCTACTCCCCCCCCCCTTTCGATCCGCTCTCTCTCTTCTCTTTTTTTTTTTCTTCTCCCACTTCCACCCCCCATCTTTAATTCTTTCTCCCTCCCCCTATTCTTGCCAGGACTTTCTTCTTTCCCCCCCCCCCCCCCCCCTCTAGAAGGTAGGAATAGCTTTTTCATCTCTGTGACCTGGTGTATTTGTGGTTAGGAAGGCTTTATGGTGGTGAGTTGGGGCTGCTGGGTGGTTCCAGCATGATAGCGCCCTCTTCTGAGCTGGGCAGATTCCCCTTACTGCTTGTACAGATTTCCAAGCTCTGTTGGAGTTACTCTGATGAACTTAGAGGGGATGTTTGGAGAATTCAAGATGAAATATTTTTGTGGGGTGGAGTCACATTTAGATCTGGGTAGGTGACAGGACCCCATACTTCACTGCCATAGAGAAGGATTGGATGGGTGATGACAACCAGATGTTAAGACTGTTATGGGTGGTTTTAGGTGGTATAACTGTCTCCCGATGGCATAGAAGGTTCTGTGTGTCTTGTTTTTTTAGGGCCTCTATGTCCGACTTGGAACTTCCTGATTGGTTATTTCTAGGCCAAGATATGTGTAGCTGTTAGATGATTAATAAAGACTGCATTGTCTTAATGTAAAAGAAGGACTCGGTTCCCACTGCTGGGACCCCATTGTCATGTGATTTCTAATGTGACTATGCAGACTTGCAACTTGCTTGCGATTTACATGCAACATTAGAGTCTACAGGACCCCAACCTGAGTCCCATTGATTGGAGCGCCCGCTATTAAAATACATTTATTTTCATTTGTCCGGCGACCTTATGTTACACGTTGTATAGCACGCCACAGCAGTGTGAACCGGGCTTATTTGTTTTCTGCTCTTCCTCTTTAGATTCTTGTTTTCTTTGGTTGATGGGCAGTGATGTCCGTGTTACACTGCTCTCCAGCACTGCCAGGCTGTGTTGTCCTCTCCTCTTTCCTCTCTCCCCTCTCCTCACTATCTCTCTACATGTATCCCAACCCCCCTCCTTCCTTACTCTCTGTGGATCCGCCCACCCTTGTTTTTGTTAGCATTACTATACCAAGGATTCTATTTAGGGAGCACACTAGCAGTATATTGCCAGTTTCACCCCTCCCCTGCTCTCTCCTTACTCCTCCCCCTCTCTCCTTACTCCTCCCCCCACTCCTCCCTCTCTTTCTTCTCTGTTTCTCTTTCTCCCCCCCTCCCTCTCTCCTTTCTCCCCCCCCCTCCCTCTCTCCTTCTCCCCCCTCCCTCTCCTCCCCCCCTCCCTCTCCTCCCCTCCCCCCCCTCCCTCTCTCCCCCCCCCCCTCCCTCTCTCCTTTTTCCCCCCCTCCCTCTCTCTCTTTCTCCCCCCCTCCCCTCTCCTTTCCCCCCCTCCCTCTCTTCTCCCCCCCCCCTCTCTCCTTTCTCCCCCCCCTCCCTCTCTCCTTTCTCCCTCCCTCTCTCCTTTCTCCCTCCCTCTCTCCTTCTCCCCTCCTCCCTTCTCCCCCCTCTCTCCTTTCTCCCCCCTCCCTCTCTCCTTTCTCTCCCCTCCCTCTCTCCTTTCTCCCCCCTCCCTCCCCCCTTTCTCCCCCCTCCCTCCCCCCTTCCTCCCCCCCTCCCTCCCCCCTTCCCCCTCCCTCCCCCCTTCCCCCTCTCTATCTCTCCTCCCCCCTCTCTATCCCCCCCTCTCTTTCTCTCCCCCTCTCTTTCTCTCCTTCCCCCCCCCTCTTTCTCTCCTTTCTCTCCTTCCCCCCCCCCCTCTCTTTCTCTCCTTTCTCCCCCCCCTCTCTTTCTCTCCTTTCTCCCCCCTCTCCTTTCTCCCCCCCCCCTCTCCTTTTTCCTCCCCCCTCTCCTTTTTCCTCCCCCCTCTCCTTTTCCCACCCCCCTCTCCTTTCCCCCCCCTCCTTTCTCCCCCCCCCTCCTTTCTCCCCCCCCCTCTCCTTTCTCCCCCCCCTCTCCTTTCTCCCCCCCCCTCTCCTTTCTCCCCCCCCTCTCCTTTCTCCCCCCCCTCTCCTTTCTCCCCCCTCTCTCCTTTCTCCCCCCTCTCTCCTTTCTCCCCCCTCTCTCCTTTCTCCCCTCTATCTCCATCTCCCCCCCTCTATCTCCATCTCCCCCCCTCTATCTCCATGTCCCCTCCCCTCTCCCCCCTCTCTCTCTTTTCTCCCCCTCCCTCTTTTTTCTCCCTCTCTTTTCTCCCCCTCCCTCTCTCTCCTCCCCCTCCCTCTCTCTCCTCCCCCTCTTTCTCTCTCTCTCCCCCCCCCCCTCTCCTCTTTTACCTTCCTCTCCTCTCCTCCCCCCTTGCTTTTCTCATTCCTCTCCTCTCGCACTTTTCCTTTCTCGCTCCTCTCCTCTCTTGCTCATCTCCACTCTTTGCTTTCTTGTTTCTTTCTTGTCCCTCCCTCCATTCTCCCCCACTGCATTACATTCTTTCCCGGCCTCCAGGGCGGGGGACACTGACAACAGGGACCCAGAAATTATGTAATTCATGTCAATTCTGGGTCAGGAACAAGATGGGAAAGAGAACGGGTGTGTGTCCGCTCTCCTCCCTCCCCTCTACACTGTGGCGCCCGCTATGCCGGTCCCAAGCCCCAGATGGGTAAGCGGAGACCAGGAAACAGCAGGGGCACTTTACCTGCATTGTGGAAGTGAGCCCGCAGGGCTAAATGTAGAAAAAAAAACACCTGCCCTGCACCCGGAACTGAATGTCCCTGGCGTCGGGTGATACAAATGGCAACCTGAAGGCATTCTGTAGACAATGTATAGAGCGCCACTGCTTGTGTGATTGGCTCAATGATTTTCCCAGAAGTCAATTTTTGGGCATCCCCTGCAACAAAAAATTCAATTTTTGGTAAGATACTCCCACTAGGGAAATCATTTCTAAAGGGATGCAGATGCTGCCACTTTCTTCATTAGAACCCTGCAAGTGCAGCAGCTGATTCACTCCCATACAGATTTACTTTGCACATGGACCCAGACTTATGCAGGCCATAGATGGATCGAAAATCGTCCATTTAAAAAAAAAAACAAAACAAAAAATCGGTCATTCGATCGGCCGACGTTACCACCAACGGTGAAAAAATTGGCCGATTTTCATCCCGTCTATGGCCGGCATTTAACCCTATAATTACTTCTGTCCCTTGAAGAGATGGGAGCACACGGGAGCAATACATAGAATAATAATAAGAAGAAGAATTCCAGTCCACTATTATATTTTCTTCTTCTCCTTCTTCAAACCGATCGGCCGATTTGGCCCTTCTTCTTCTTCTTCCCTATCGAACGATTTGGCCATTCTTCTTCTTCTTCAAACCGATCGGCCGATTTGGCCATTCTTCTTCCCTATCGGCCGATTTGGCCATTTTTCTTCTTCTTCAAACCGATCAGCCGATTTGGCCATTCTTCTTCCCTATCGGCCGATTTGGCCATTTTTCTTCCCTATCGGCCGATTTGGCCATTGTTCTTCTTCTTCAAACCGATCGGCCGATTTGGCCATTCTTCTTCCATATCGGCCGACTTGGCCATTCTTCTTCTTCTTCTTCAAACCGATCGGCCGATTTGGCCATTCTTCTTCCCTATCGGCCGATTTGGCCATTTTTCTTCCCTATCGGCCGATTTGGCCATTGTTCTTCTTCTTCAAACCGATCGGCCGATTTGGCCAATCTTCTTCTTCTCCTTCTCCGATTTTTTTTTTTTTATCGGGAAAACGATCAGCCGATTTGACCATTATTGCCGGGAAAATCGGCCGCAAATTTTCCAACATGCCTGATAAAAAAAATGTGCAAAAGCCCCGAAAAACGGCTGACCAATTAACCCACTAACTGTGCGAAAATCGGGCGTTTTTTTTTCTGGCTGAAAAATCAGCCGATTTTCGACCCGTCTATGGCCGGCATAACAAACCGCTATTTCTTGAGAACAAGGCTCCATTCACACTACTGCGATTTTTTTTAAATGCAACTTGAGTCGCACAGAATAATGTGACCATGGAAAACACTGTTTTCAATAGTGTCCGTTCACATCAATACAACTCAGCACAGAGCTATTTTGGAAAAGTTTCCTGTACTACTTTGGTGCAATTCCAGCACAAATTTGTCCCCATAGAATGTGCAAACCTTATCCAAGTTGCGCTAAAGGTTTGATGTGCATCGAATTGCAGCCGTGTGACCCTAGCCTAAGAAAAGGTAGAAATCTGCAACAAAGTTAAATATTCCTGCAATGAACATAGATCAGCCAGAGGGGAATGGGGTTTCGATTGTGACAAACCGCATGGTGCTGCAGCACCGAGGGTTGGGGACTTCTTTCTCCCTGTTCTCACAGGTACAGCAGCCCTTTACCAAAGATTTTATTAAGCATCGCCAAAATCCGCACGTTCCTAACCCCAGAAACCACTAAACAGCTCATCCACTCCCTCATCATATCACAACTGGACTACTGCAACTCCCTCCTCACTGGCCTGCCTCGCCGCTGGCTATCCCCGCTTCAGTCCATCCTGAATACGGCTGCCAGACTCATTCACCTTTCCAACCGCTCCGTTTCCGCCACCCCCCTCTGCCAATCCCTCCACTGGCTTCCCATTGCCCAACGGATAAAATTCAGAACATTAACAATAACACAGGCATGTCCAAAGTCCGGCCCGTGGGCCATTTACGGCCCGGGGGTCGGTTTAATACGGCCCTCCAACAGCCCTCCCTGCTCTGTGTAATGTGGCCCTCCCACGGCCCTCCCTTCTATGGCAGACAGTCTTCTGCTTGAGAGCAGAGGGCAGTGCGCTTGCCTGACTGCGGCGCGTTCTCCCTGGTCTGTGTAAATGCGGCTGTCGCACGGCCCTCCCTTCTGTGGCAGACAGTCTTCTGCTTGAGAGCAGTGCGCATGCGTGACTGCGCCGCGCTGGGAGCGACAGAGGGCGGTGACGTCAGGGCCGGGCTTCCAGCGTGAAGTGTGTTTCTCTTCCCCTCCCGGCTGCCGAGCAGAGACTTCAGCTCCAGCTACCTTTTTCACCCTTCACATTAGTGCAGGTAATTTTTTGTTTTTTATTTATTTTCAATACATTGTGAAAACTCAGCTGTCAGTTGATCTTAATGTTATGAAATGAAAAGTATGTCGTTTGCAATTAACTTGGCATAAAATAATTTATTTGCATTTAATTGTAATGGTTCAAAGAATGTTCGGAAAAATGTTCTGCCCTCCACCATGTTCACTTCATCCAATCTGGCCCTCTTTGAAAAAAGTTTGGACACCCCTGCAATAACATATAAACCCATTTATAACTCCGCCCCAAATTACATCATCGATCTTGTCTCCAAATATCACCCAAACCGTCCTCTCCGTTCCTCGCACAACCTCCTACTCTCTAGCTCTCTTGTCTCCTCCTCCCATGCTTGTCTCCAGGACTTCTCCAGAGCTTCCCCATCCTCTGGAACTCTCTACCCCAATTTATCAGCCTATCGCCTACTCTGCTCACTTTTAGGCGATCTCTGAAAACCTCTCTCTTCAGGGGAGCCTATCCTGCCCTCAGCTAATAATGGAATCTTCTACTCTTCCAACCAGTCCATCCCCCACAGTTACTACCTTTTGTACCACTAGCCCCTCCCTCTTAGATTGTAAGCTCCAAGGATCAGGGCCCTCCTTTCCCTCTTGTATTGAACTGTATTGTTGCTGTATTGTCTCCCGTTATATTGTAAATCGCTGAGCAAACTGTTGGCGCTATATAAATCCTGTATAATAATAATATTTTCACTGGGCCCACCAGTTCACCAGAGGGGCCCAGGAGGCAGGGAGGGACTCTTTTTTTTAATTTTGGGCGCAGGCGACTGAAGCCGCACTGCGTTTTGCAATGTTGATCAGTGGCACCCGGCTGCAGCTGCTCACAACCTTTCACTGGTGGAATGATTCTTTGTCTGGCGGAGTGATTATCCCTTCATCCGCTGAAGAGAAGGCGAGGCTGCAGCCTGGTGGCGGGAGCCGATTCAAGAGATTTGGCCGAGGACACAGGCAGCAATGGGAGCCCGGTGCACAGGAGAGCTCACAACTGCTGTTTTCTGATGCACAGACAGAGATACAGACATACGCTGTATACAGACAGATATACAGCACCTTCTGTACTGTGTGATCACCATGATGAGGACGATCACATAAACACAGTGAGATGCCTCCAGTTAGTTCTTATTTATACTTGTGTTTGAGGGACAGTAAAAATGTTCGGCTGAGCCACACTTCTACCATCCCCAATCACTCAACTTTACTCTGCAAAGGCACTGCCACCGTAGTATGGCATTAGGGGCTAGGCAAGGGCGGACTGACAACTCATGGGGCCCCCGGGCAATAGGGGATCATGAGGCCCCTATGTCCTTGCCCAAACTCAAAAAAGCCTATGAAAAAGGTACCAGGGGCATCTCATGGGGCCCCCTACTGACCCGGGCCCTCGGGCAGTGCCCAAATTTCCAAATGGTCAGTCCGCCCCTGGGGCTGGGTATTGTGTAACCCCCCCCCCTTCCCCACCGCTGCTGTACTACGGCAGAGCCTTTGCAGCATAATGGGGAGTGGTTGGGGGTGGTATAAGTGTGGCTCAATGTGTTTATAAATGATATAGAGGTTGTGATAAGTCGTTCAATCTCAGTGTTTGCTGAAGACACAAAGCTAAGCAGGGTAATAATTTCATAGCAGGATATTGAAACCTTACAAGGAGACCTTGGTAGAATAGAGGGGTAGGCAAACGCATGGTAAGGAGGTTCAATGTAGGAAAGTGTAAAGTAATGCACTTGGGGGGCTAAAAATATAAACACCAGCTACACTCTAGGGGGAGAAGCCCTCGAGGATGGGAAAGGATCTGGGGGTCCTAGTGGACGAGAGGCTCAGCAATGGCATGCAATGTCAGGCTGCAGCAAGCAAGGATATTAAGAAGCATGCAGTAAAATGGTATTTATTCAAGAGAGAAAAGTATAATTCTGCTACTTTACAAAACTCGTGTTTAGAGGCATCTTGTGTATGACGTCCAGTTCTGGTCATCAGTCCTTGGGAAGGATGAGCTGGAGAGGGGCAACAAAACGAATAAGGGGGCACACATTAACCTACCTGGAGAAGAGATGCCTAAGGGGAGAAATGATCGCAATACAAACTATATTGTCTAAAGTATTGGGCCAGCCCTCCAAATCATTGGATTCAGGTGCTCCAATCCCCTCCATGGCCACAGGTGTATAAAATCAAGCATCTAGGCATGCAGACTGCTTCTACAAACATTTGTGAAAGAATGGGTCGCTCTCAGGAACTCAGTGACTCCAAGCGTGGTCCCGTGATAGGTTGTCACCTGTGCAATAAGTCCATCCGTGACATTTCCTGGCTACTAAATATTCCATGGTCAACTGTTAGTGGGATTATAACAAAGTGGAAGCAACTGGGAACAACAGCAACTCAGCCATGAAGTGGTAGGCCACATAAAATGACAGAGCGGGGTCAGCGCATGCTGAAGCGCACAGCGCAGAAGTCCCCAACTGTCTGCAGAGTCAATAGCTAAAGACCTCCAAACTTCATGTGGCCTTCAGATTAGCACAACAACAGTGTGTAGAGAGCTTCATGGAATGGGTTTCCATGGCCGAGCAGCTGCATCCAAACCTTACATCACCAAGTGCAATGCAAAGCATCAGAAGCAGTGGAGTAAAGAACGCCGCCACTGGACTCTAGAGCATGTTCTCTGGAGTGGCCAATCATGCTTCTCTGTCTGGTATTCTGATGGACGTGTCTGGGTTTGGTGGATACCAGGAGAATGGTACTTGCCTGAGTACATTGTGCCAAGTGTAAAGTTTGGTGGAGGGGGGGTTATGGTGTGGGGTTGTTTGCAGGGGTTGGGCTTGGCCCCCTAGTTCCAATGAAGGGAACTCTTAAGGCGTCAGCATACCAAGACATTTTGGACAATTTCATGCTCCCAACTTTGTGGGAACAGTTTGGGGATGGCCCCTTCCTGTTCCAACATGACTGCGCACCAGTGCACAAAGCAAGGTCCATAAAGACATGGAGGAGCGCGTTTGGGGTGGAGGAACTTGACTGGCCTGCACAGAGTCCTGACCTCAACCCCATAGAATTAGAATCATTGAGATTAATTAGAGCGGAGACTGTGAGCCAGGCCTTCTCGCCCGACATCAGTGCCTGACCTCACAAATGTGCTTCTGGAGGAATGGTCAAACATTCCCATAGACACCCTCCTAAACCTTGTGGACGGCCTTCCCAGAAGAGTTGAAGCTGTTATAGCTGCAAAGGGCGGGGCCAACTCAATATTGAACCCTACGGACTGAGACTGAGATGCCATTAAAGTTCATGTGTGTGTAAAGGCCGGCCGACCAATACTTTTGGCAATATAGTGTATAAATATCTAATTGTAGATCCTAGCATATGGAGGAAACTGTTCAGTCTCAGGTCACTCAAGAGAACACATGGTCACTCAGTGAGGCTGGAGGAGAAACTATTTACCCTTAAAATGCCTAAGGGATTCTTTACTGTTAGAGCGGTAAGGATGTGGAACTATCTTCCAAAATCATTGGTGTCAGCAGGAAGTGTTGAAAATGTAAAAAAACTATTAGATGGGCCATTCAGTGAACACAATATACAGGGATATAGGAAGTGGTAGAGACAAAAATGCATACACACACCCACACAGGTTGCACTGGATGGACCGATGACTTTATTCAACCTTACAACTATATATATTTACAGCAATCTTACTTTACAGCATTTCTTCACACCTGCGCACAGTATGTATATTAAAGAGTTAATTCACTTTTACCAAAGAACGTCCTGTGCAGATAAGGGGTGTCTGTCGGGAGGAACGTAGATGGCCTACACCTACAGCAAGGGTATTATTTCCCTTCAGACAAAGCTGCAAAGTTTGTTTTTATCTACAGACGCCCCTTTTCTGCATGGACAGTTTTTGGTAAAGGTGAACTAACCCTTTCATGACACCCTATACTCAGCTATGGTTGTAGATTTTTAGTGATGCTGTGTCAGTAGGTAATTGTTACAATTTATACATCTTTACATTGTTTTACGTATGGTGGGGGCTTCCTGGGGTTTCACTGGTTGGGTAAAATGCCTCTAAACATTGCAGTGTCCCCATGGAATTACACTTGGGGACACACTAGTTTCTTCCCATTGCTGTGCTCTGCCTCCCATTTTTCATCTCCAGTGGCAAACAGAAGGGGTCAAATTCAGGCCAGGGATGAGAGACTCTGCAGGCCAGACCCTCTGGAATTTCCCCCTGCTCTGAGGCTTTTCGGAGGACGGCCTTGGAGGCAGTGGGTGGATCTGAGGACTAGTTGGCTGCACCTTTGAGGGACCTCAGCCAATCCCCAACAGGAGGCTTGACAAGGGGCTGGACTCCTTTAAAAGGTGTTAGAGCCTGCTCAGTAGGATTTGGAGTGTGATGGTGGGAGAGGTGTGAGAGTCAGGAAGATGTGAGGCTGGAGGAGGAAGGCTGCCAGGCAGGGGCGGACTGACCATTTGGAAACTTGGGCACTGCCCGAGGGCCCGGGGTCAGTAGGGGGCCCCATGAGATGCCCCTGGTACCTTTTTCATAGGCTTTTTTGAGTTTGGCCAAGGACATAGGGGCCCCATGATCCCCTATTGCACGGTGGCCCCATGAGTTGTCAGTCCGCCCCTGCTGCCAGGAGACCTGTTGGGGCATGCCTACAAGCATAGATGCCAATAACTCAACTGTGAATTAGCACCAGGTATTAGACACAAGATCGTTCAGTGATCAATGAACTCAATGTATTGGTAAAGGGTTAGAATAATGGTGGCATGAGCATAAATGAACACCCAGAAGAGAAGTTCAGACAGTCTGCTAGACAGTATAATCACTATGCTCGGGTAACTTAGAGTAGAGTTCTGTACCACTAGACTAGAATCAACAACCACACAGTATAAGTCAGCAAATTCAGAAATAAACAGAACATATCAGAACTAGAAAAGCTACAATTTCTGGAGAAATTGTATGAAGTGCTCTTGCCTCCACTCTGCAGCCTGCTCACACACCTGGGTTCCTACATTTTGATGCATAGTATGTCTCTGAAATATGAATAATTAAGGCACAGTTGCAATTTAGAAATTGCCCTTCAAATTTGAGATGGCTAGAGTGGAGTTTCAATGAATGTCAATGGGCGGCGTGAGTTGCAAACAAATGGTCATATTGTGAAAACTGTCAGGACTATGGCTTAGCTGTGGACATTTTTTGTGGCAGCAGGGATAGCTGAACGTTTTGATATAAGATTTGTGTAGGTGGGCTTGAAAATGAGGGAGTGATGGCAGTTTAGAAATCATGTCCTGATTTTTAAGCTCACACTCTAGCTTTTGTCAGCTCACACTCTAGTTTTGAACATTCCGCCATTCATTCCTATGGGACCAATTTCACCACAAAAATGGCGATATTTTGTGAACCATTCGGCGAAACGTTCCACAAAGTGTGCCCTGATGATCAATGTAGCCCCAGCATTGCCACCTGTCAGTGTCCATCAGTGCCTTATGTCAGTGCCTCGTGCCAGTGCCCATCAGTGCCACATATCAGTGCCTACCAGTGCACATCAATGCCACATATCAGTGGCCATCTGAGCTGCCTTTCAGTGTCACCCATCAGTGCCAGTCAGTGCCACCTATCAGTGCCAGTCAGTGCTGCCTATCAGTGTGCATCAGTGCCGCCTATCAGTGCCAGTCAGTGCCACCTATCAGTGCCAGTCAGTGCTGCCTATCAGTGTGTATCTGTGCCGCCTATCAGCGCCAGTCAGTGCCGCTTATTAGTACCAGTCAGTGCCGCCTATCAGTGCTGCCTACCAGTGCCATATATCAGTGCCATGTATCAGTGCTGCCTTTCAGCGCCCATCAGTGATGCCTGTCAATGCCCATCAGTGCCACCTACCAGTGCCTCCTCATCAGTGCCCATCAGTGCCACCTATCAGTGTCCATCAGTGCAGACTATCAGTGCAGCCTCATTAGTGCACATCAGTGAAGGAGAAAAATCACTTATTTACAAAATTTTATAACAAAAAACATAATTTTTTTTTTCAAAATTTTCAGTGGTTTTTGGTTTGTTTAAGAAAAAATAAAAAACCCAGAGGTGATTAAATACCACCAAAATAAAGCTCTATTTGTCACAAAAAAATGATAAAAATTTCATATGGGTACAATGTTGCATGACTGCGCAATTGTCATTCAAAGTGTAACAGCGCTGAAAGCTGGAATTTAGCCTGGGCAGGAAGGGGGTATAGGTGCCCTGTAGGCAGGAAGGGGGTATAGGTGCCCTGTAGGCAGGAAGGGGATATAGGTGCCCTCTAGGCAGGAAGGGGGTAGAAGTGCCCTGTAGGCAGGAAGGGGGTAGAAGTGCCCGGTGGGCAGGAAGGGGGTATAGGTGCCCGGTAGGCAGGAAGGGGGTAGAAGTGGCCTGTAGGCAGGAAGGGGGTATAGGTGCCCTGTAGGCAGGAAGGGGGTATAGGTGCCCTGTAGGTAGGAAGGGGGTATAGGTGCCCTGTAGGCAGGAAGGGGGTAGAAGTGGCCTGTAGGCAGGAAGGGGGTATAGGTGCCCTGTAGGCAGGAAGGGGGTATAGGTGCCCTGTAGGTAGGAAGGGGGTATAGGTGCCCTGTAGGTAGGAAGGGGGTATAGGTGCCCTGTAGGCAGGAAGGGGGTATAGGTGCCCTGTAGGCAGGAAGGGGGTATAGGTGCCCTGTAGGCGAGGGGTTAATAACACAACATTACCACCTGGAGGTTTCTTGAATTTCGATTGTATACTTGTATATATGGAGAGGCTGCACCAGCTACCTCCTGAGATGACAGCAGACACTTAAATTGCCACATAACAAAGTGCTGGGAGGATTACATGAAGGAAAAATGAATACCCCCCCCCCCCCCCCCCCAACCTTTGTAGTTAAGAAGGCTGTCATTTTACAGGCGGTTGCCGTGGTCCTGCTCCTGTGTCCAGCTATGGCAGGAAAATTCAGTTGAGAGCTCTCATAAGCACACTGGTGACAGTTATCAGCAGAGGCATGATTTGAATGTTACTGGCTGAACCTGCTCATTTGCATATCTTTGCAAAGGATTCTGGGAAATGGGTTTTGCCACCTCAAGGTTGATCAAATCTGAATTATTTGTGTTTTTAGATGGTTTATAGAGCCGGAAAGATTTGGATGTGAACATACAAGCCAAAAGAAAGATTTTAATGTTAAATTCAAATTTGACTCTCCATAGGTTGATATTTTGGTAGTTTGGGCGGTTTAAAAAGACTCGAAGTTATTAAGTAGTTTGAGAGGTTGGGAAAGCTCAGCGACCAGGTGAAGGATCTCTGGGGCCAACCCAGTGACACTGAGGTGATGATCTCTCTGAAGTTCATTGATACTGATGCGAGGATCGTTCAGCAATTACTGACAGGAGTGATACTAACATTAGGATCTCTCTGGGGAGTTCAGTGATACTGACAAAGGGGATCTGATCTAATGACGTTCAATGATACTGACAGATGAGGATCTCACTGGAGAGAAGTTCAGTGACACTTAGGCAATAGACGCTTCTCTCAGCCTAGAACCCCATTCCAGAACACTTGGAAGCTGAGCATGATGGTTGTTCCCTGTGCCTCACCTTTTTTATGTGTTTTTGCATTTGAGACCCCTTACTGTTATCTCACATATAGATTATTATTATTATAGACAAATTTACCGCCCTAACAACTCCCACAGTTTTTACACTACATAGACAAGTAATATACCAAAACGTGCGGATTGTTCCCGATTGGTGTGCTATCACTTTTTGGAACGTTTCGCCGAATGGTTCACGAAATATCGGCGTTTTTGTGGTGAAATTTTCCCATAGGAATGAATGGCACAACTAGAGTGGGAGCTGACAAAGCTAGAGTGTGGAAGGAAAAATCAGGACATGATTTGTAAACTGCCATCACTCCCTCATTTTCAAGCCCACCTACACATATCTTATATCAAAACGTTCAGCTATCCCTGCTGCCACTAACAATGTCCACGGCTAAGCCACAGTCCGGATAGTTTTCACAATATGACCATTTGTTTGCAACTCACGCCGCCCATTGACTTTCATTGAAACTGCACTCGCAGCCACCTGAAATTTGAAGGGACATTTCTAAACTGCGACTGTGCCTTCATGTTTAGTATTTCAGAAACATACTATACATCAAAATGTAGGTCTGGGTCTTGTGATTCTCACAATATAAAGCTCTTTGCTGTAGGAGTTGCCATAACAACCCAGCTGTGTCAGCAGCCAGCAGAGTGACCAAAGCTACTCCGCCCACTCCAGTTGTAGACTACTGCTGCAGGCAAGAACACTTCACACAATTTCCCCAGAAATTGTAGATTTTCTAGTAATAATTGTACAACTAGTCCAGAGTGCACTCTAGGTCCAATATACGGTCCAATGTCCCCTGAGAGGTAACCCATAAGCAGTAGGTAAAGGTCTCTGTGTAGCAGGTGTAAAGGGATAGTCTTTAATCCCAACTCTTCAGCCGCCTAGCGTTGGGGCCCAGTTGTACCAAACTCATTAGTCCGAATCCAGCTCAGACCACCAACATGCAGCAGTGATGGTGCACCTTAGACAGTGATGTTCACTTTCCAATCTCCCTCATGGCAAGAGGAAGATGTGTCCTCTGCAGCCTAAGAGAATGCAGCCATTTCCCCTCCACCTGGCAATCTCCTATTGGGAAATGCCGTTCAAAAGCTCATGATTACAGTAGAGTCTGTCTTCTCTGGACTACAGTTCCCACAGTGCAATGCTGCCTGACTCAGCCTATTGAACTCTTCCTGCTCAGCCGCTCAGCCCTCTTGCTGTTAACCAGTTCAGCGCCACAGGGCAGCAGCTGCAGCCAATGTTGGGATTTTCTTTCACTGTCAATGATAGCAGTATACAGGACATATAGGGAGGATGGATTTCCCTAATGGGGGCCACAGATAACAATACAAACCTGACAGGGGGTCCAAGTCCTCTCCATTGTATCCAAAACCAAAAAATGTTTATAAATACACAGGTGTTCTGTACCTCCCCGTGCAGACAATCCCATTGTTGTCAGTTGGGACTCAGTGACTGCTGCAGCTCCCAACGTGACATTCCTGCAGGTTCAGGTGCACAGCCCCGAATGCACACATGGTCCCAGGCAGCACTAAAGTGGGATTATAATCCTCCTCAATAGGCATGTGCAGAGCGAAAAATTGGTTTTGTTTTGGATCTATTTGTTACGTTACTAATTTATTTTCAATGCAGTCGTAAGGAAATTCATTTTGTTTTGTTTCGTTTATTCGTATTCAACCAGATTCAAATTCTTACAATGGATTTGAAATATTTATTGTGAAGAATAACTGGTTCTATTCTATTCAAATCTTTATTTTTCTGTTCTATTCTATTCTTTTCTGTTCTATTCCTTTCTATTTTGTTTTACTCTATGCTTTTCTATTCTATTTTTTCTATTAAGTTTTTTTCTATTGTATTTTATTTGACTATTTTATATTATTTTCTATTTTATTCTTCACTATTCTTTTCCTTTATTTTCTATTCTATTCTTTTATTTTCTATTCTAGTCTTTTGATATTCTATTCTGTTTTATTCCATTCTTTCAAAATTTGAATTTCACAAGATGGCTATAATCTATCTTATTCTATTCTATTTTGTGTCTACTCTTTTCTATTCTATTCCTTTCTATTCTATTCAATTATTTTCTATTCTAATTCTATATTTTCTATTCTATTGTATTATTTTTTTCTATTCTATTCTATTTGACTATTTTCTATTCTTTTCTATTTTATTCTTCACTATTCTTTTCTTTTATTTTCTATTCTATTCTTTTATTTTCTATTCTAGTCTTTGATATTCTATTCTGTTTTATTCCATTCTATTCAAAATTCGCATTTCACAAGATATAATCTATTTTATTTTATTCTGTTTTGTGTCTACTCTTTTCTATTATATGCTATTCTTTTATTTTTTCTATTCTTTTTTTTCTATTTTATTATATTTGTTTACTCTTTTCCTTTCTATTCTATTCAATTATTTTCTATTCTAATTCAATTTTTTTCTGTTCTATTCAATTCTGTTCTATTCTATACTATTCTTCTTTATTCTTTTCTATTCCATTCCTTTATTTTCTATTATATTCTTTCATATTCTATTCTATTCTGTATTATTCTATTTTATTCCATTCTACACAAAATTAAAATTTCAAACGACGGCTATATTCTTTCTGTTCTATTTTCTTCTAGTCTTTTATTATTTTTATTTATTTCAGGTACTTATATAGCACTGTCAATTTACGCAGTGCTTTACATATATATTGTACATTCACATCAGTCCCTAACCCTCAAGGGGCGTACAATCTAAGGTCCCTAACTCACATCCATACATACACATACTAGGGCCAATTTAGACAGGATCCAATTAACCTACCAGCATGTCTTTGGAGTGTGGGAGGAAACCGGAGTACCCCGAGGAAACCCACGCAAGCACAGGAAGAATATGCAAGCTGCATGGTCAGTAACCGAACCCATGACCCATTTACTGCAAGGCAGACGTGTTAACCACTAAGCCACTGTGCCGCCCAATCTATTATCTATTCTATTCTTTTCTATTTTATTCCTTTATTTTCTATTCTTTTATTTTCTATTCTATGCTATTCTGTTTTATTCTTTTTTTTCGAAATTTGAATTTTGGAAGATGCCTATATTCTAATACACACAGTCTTTGAAGAAAATTAACAATATTCAGCAAATTGTTTATATTTCAAATTTGTTTTGGAATTAATTTTCAACCGGATAAAAATTTTTACAATGAATTTGAAGCAAATTAATCTAATTCAAATCGAAAATATCAAAAATATCCAGATAGCTGGTTGTAGTCTATTAGAATGTTGGAAGACAGCTATATTCTTTCTATTTCTTTCTTTTCTATTCTATTCTTTTATTTTCTACTATATTCTATTCTCTTTTCTATTATATTCCTTTCTATTCTAATCTATTCACTTTTGTTTTACTCTATTCTTTTCTATTCTATTTTTCTATTCTATTTTACGCTATATTTTTTTCTATTCTATTCTGTTTGAATATTTTCTATTCTAATTCTTTTCTATTATATGCTATTCTTTTATTTTCTATTCTATTTTTTTTCTGTTCCATTCTATTTTGTTTACTCTATTACTTTCTATTCTATTCTACTCTATTCAATCCTTTTCTATTCTATTCTAATTCTATTTTTTTCTGTTCTATTCAATTCTTTCCTATTCTATACTATTCTTTTTTTATTCTTTTCTATTCCATTCCTATATTTTCTATTCAATTATATTCTTTCTTATTCTTTTCTATTCTGCATTATTCTATTATATTCCATTCTATAAAAAATTCTAATTTAAAAAGATGGCTGTATTTTTTCTGTTCTATTCTATTCTTTTTTTTATTCTATTCTGTTTTATTCTATTCTATTATTTTCCAAGTTTGAATTTCGGAAGATGGCTATATTCTAATACACACAGTTTTTGATAGACTTCAACAATAGTTAGCAATATGTTTATATTATAAATTTTGTTTTTGAAATTCAATTTCATTTTTCTAATTAGTTTCAAATTCGGATAATGTGTTATTTCAGACAAAATTTAGTTTTGTTATTTCAGATTTGTTTAGATTCGTTACTATTGTAATTTGGAAATTCAGATACATTCGAAACTCTACTCTACGTCTACTCAACTTTATCCAAAATTTAAAAAACTAAAACAAACAGAAGTTTCACCGGGGCATACACTGAAATACCTTCTTAGAAACCAACCTGGAACAAGCATGTAGATTGAATGTTCAGATTTTTATCAGTTATAGACATCACACTTTCAATACTTAGATAGCTGAAACAGAGCAGGTGTAGAGGCTGGGATTCTTGCACTGTATGTTAATGGGGGCAGACTTGGGTCAGGCTCACACACTGTTCAAAAAACCTTACAGGCAGCCATGACACCTCCTCCTGAGGAATATCTAAGAGATTAAAAATAAAAACACTTTAAAGTAGTTATAAAGTCAGAAAGCTTTTTTCTTACATTAATACATTCTCTGCATTAAGGCAAAAAAAAACCCTCTCCACTACTTGTTCCCCCCATCCCCACAGTTACCTGCGCTCTCTCATGACCCAGTGCTGTCCTGGATGCAGTCCTGCTCTCCCCTCTCCCTAGTCTCATAGGAGACACTGGCAGCAGTCATAGGCACTTGCTGTTGTCAATCATATCCTGTGAGGAGGGAGTGGGGTGTGTGGCTTACCGGCACTGTGTGTGTCTATGGATGCGCACAGCCCGGCTCAGGATTGTGCTGCACACAGCTTGCTTAGGGGGCATTCACAGGAAGTAGGAGTGGAGAACACCAGTGGGGGACACCAGAAGAGGAGGTAAGCGAGCGTAAGGTTGAAATATGCAGTTCAGTTTTGGGCTCCAATTCACAAAAAGAACATTGGGGAACTGGAGAAAGTACAGAGAAGGGCAACCAAACTGATAAGAGACATGGAGGAGCTCAGCTATGAGGAAAGATTAGAGGAAAATAATTAGAGGAGATTAAGGGGGGATATGATCTCCATGTATAATACATAAGGGGGGATATGATCTCCACGTATAATACATAAGGGGGGATATGATCTCCACGTATAATACATAAGGGGGGATATGATCTCCACGTATAATACATAAGGGGGGATATGATCTCCACGTATAATACATAAGGGGGGATATGATCTCCACGTATAATACATAAGGGGGGATATGATCTCCACGTATAATACATAAGGGGGGATATGATCTCCACGTATAATACATAAGGGGGGATATGATCTCCATGTATAATACATAAGGGGGGATATGATCTCCATGTATAATACATAAGGGGGATATGATCTCCATGTATAATACATAAGGGGGGATATGATCTCCATGTATAATACATAAGGGGGGATATGATCTCCATGTATAATACATAAGGGGGGATATGATCTCCATGTATAATACATAAGGGGGGATATATCCCCTCACAACTTCTATGACCTCCCTCCCCCTCCATCCTACGCTCCCTCACCCACATCTTTAATCTTTCCCTCTTCTCCGGCACTTTCCCCTCCCCTCTGAAACATGCACACATCACCCCCATACTTAAAAGGCCCTCCCTGGACCCCAATGACCCGAACAACCACAGACCCATCTCCCTGCTCCCATTTACATCCAAACTCCTCGAGCGCCTAGTCTACACCCACCTAAGCTCTCACCTCAACAATAACAACCTCCTCGATCCCCTACAGTCCGGCTTCCGTCCCCTACACTCCACCGAAACCGCCTTACTCAAACTCTCCAACGACCTGCTAACCGCCAAAGCTAATGGCCAATATTCAGTGCTCCTACTCCTTGACCTCTCTGCGGCCTTCGACACAGTCGACCACCCCCTCCTCCTCAAAAAACTACACTCCCTCGGCCTCAGAGATTCTGCTCTCTCCTGGCTCTCATCCTACCTGTCACAACACTCTTTCAGCGTTACCTATAATGTTACCACCTCCCCCTCTCTGTTGGGGTCCCTCAAGGCTCTGTCCTTGGGCCCCTTCTCTTCTCCATCTATACCTCCTCCCTTGGCCAACTGATACACTCTCACGGCTTCAACTACCACCTCTATGCCGACGACACACAAATCTCTCTCTCAACCCCCACCTCACCACCTCAGTCTCTGCCCGGATCACACACCTACTGAGTGACATATCAGACTGGATGTCGCTCCACTTCCTTAAACTGAACCTCTCCAAAACCAAGTTTCTTGTCTTCTCCCCAGCCCGGACACCACCCCCCATTGACTTCTCCATTATGTCCAACAACGCCACCATCAAACCCGCCCCGCAGGCCAGAGTACTTGGTGTCATTCTGGACTCCAACCTATCCTTCCAGCCCCAAGTCCAATCTTTAACAAACTCGTGCAGACTCCACCTCCGCAACATCGCCAAAATCCGCACGTTCCTAACCCCAGAAACCACTAAACAGCTCATCCACTCCCTCATCGTATCACGACTCGACTACTGCAACTCCCTCCTCACTGGCCTGCCTCGCCGCTGGCTATCCCTGCTTCAGTCGATCCTGAATACGGCTGCCAGGGTGTCACCCATCCTCTGGAACTCCTTGCCCCAACCTATCAGATTATCACCTACTCTCCTCTCCTTTAGGTGCACCCTGAAAACCCATCTCTTCAGGGAAGCCTACCCCACCCCCTGCTAACTTGCTGACCTCCTCCACTCTTTCTACCACCCCATCCCCCACAGCTATCTCCTCCTGTGCCACCATCCCCTCCCTCCTAGATTGTAAGCTCAAAAGAGCAGGGCCCTCAATCCCCTCATGTTTTGCATTGTATTGTTATTGTTCTGTCACATGTTCTGTCCCCCTTTGTAATGTACAGCGCTGAGCAAACTATCGGCGCTTTATAAATACTGTATAATAATAATATAATAATAATGTTGAAAGAGACACACAAACCATGACAAATCGTATGATACATAGCGATATCAGACAATAGAGGATAGGGAAACATCATACAAAAACACAGAAATACACATAGGAGGCCCAAGCTGGGGTCTAGATAACACGGTGTAAAACAGAGGTACAGCAGTCCATTTAAATGAATGAGCTGCTGAACCCACAACCCATGTGCAAACACTCCACACGTATGTGAACCAGTGCTAAGGCTCTGTTGTTCCTAAGTAATTCAGTACCTGTGTTCATCTGAGTGTAGCGGTGCTTGAAAAAGTTGCTTCTTTTAGGGCAGAGTAGCATGTTTTGACCTCAATAGACTGTAATGGGACCACCTGAAAATGCAGGTAATGGGCATTTTCTTGCCTAGCCTTGCTTGCCATTGGCTAAAAAGTAAAGGAAAAAAAAGTCTGCAAGCTTGAAACTTGCGAAATAATGCCTGATAAAAACAGAAAAATAGCCAAATACTGAAAGCATAGAAGTGTGAATGCGGAATGAAGCTTGGCAATCAAAAAAGTACATGAGCTTCTACTCGTAACGCTCATGTTCTATGTGTTTTCTCACCTAGTAAGTAGCTTACTGTTGAAAAAAAAATAAATTATAGTTCTCCTATGCTCTGAATTGTATGCAAAACCACCTGTACAAACTCTCAAGAAAGACCTAAAGAATGACCAAGGGCGCTCAGCTCAAGTGTGAATGGGTCCTAGGCATTGTGCTGTATAAAGTAATGTATGTCGGGGAGATCTGTAGCAGACTGTTATTTTTTCCTTTTTTGGTTTACATTTCTTTGGAGTTCCTTGTTTACAGAAAGTCATCTATGCAGAGAGAATCACTGTTCCTTGTCTAATCCTCCTGCTCTGCATCTGCAGTTTTTTTTTTTTTTGTTATTTTTTATTCTTTTCAAAAGTGATTGCTACAGTAGAATACATACGTATGAGTGAGCCCTTAAAGCTGATTTCCAGGCGAATATCTATATAAATATACATACAGTGGATAAAAAAGTCTACACACCCGTTAAAATGTCAGGTTTCTGTGATGTAAAAAAATGAGACAAAGATAAATAATTTCAGAATTTTTTCCACCTTTAATGTGACCTATAAATTGTACAACTCAATTGAAAAACAATCTGAAATATTTTAGGGGGGTGGGAAGTAAACATAAAATAATGTGATTGCGTAAGTGTGCACACCGTCTTATAACTGGGGATGTAGCTGTGGTCAGAATTAAGCAATCACATTCAAAATCATGTTAAATAGGATTCAGTACACACCTGCCATTATTTAAAGTGCCTCTAATTAACCCCAAATAAAGTTCAGCTGTTCTAGTAGGTCTTTCCTGTTATTTTCTTAGTCGCATCCTACAGCAAAAGCCATTGTCCGCAGAGAGCTTCCAAAGCATCAGAGGGATCCCGTTGTTAATTTGTATCAGTCAGGAGAAGGGTACAAGGAATTTCCAAGGTATTAGATATACCATGGAATGCAGTGAAGACAGTCATCATCCAGTGGAGAAAATACAGCGCAACAGTGACATTACCAAGAACTGGATGTCCTTCCAAAATGGATGAAAAGACAAGAAGAAAATTGGTCTGGAAGGCTGCCAAGAGGCCTACAGCAACATTAAAGGAGCCACAGAAATATCTGGCAAGTACTGGCTGTGTGGTACATGTGACATCAATCTCCCATATTCTTCATATGTCTGGGCTATGGGGTAGAGTGGCAAGAGGAAAGCCTTTTCTTATGAAGAAAAACATCCAAGCCCGGCTAAATTTTGCCTAAACACATCTGAAGTCTCCCAAAAGCAAGTGGGAAAATGTGTTATGGTCTGATGAAACCAAGGTTGAACTTTTTGGCCATAATTCCAAAAGATATGTTTGGTGCAGAAACAACACTGCACATCACCAAAAGAACACCATACCCACAGTGAAGCATGGTGGTGGCAGCATCATGCTTTGGGGCTGTTTTTCTTCAGCTGGAACTGGGGCCTTAGTCTAGGTAGAGGAAATTATGAACAGTTCCAAATACCAGTCAATATTGGCACAAAACCTTCAGGCTTCTGCTAGAAAGCTGAACATGAAGAGGAACTTCATCTTTCAGCATGACTACGACCCAAAGCATACATCCAAATCAACAAAGGAATGGCTTCACCAGAAGATTTGGAATGGCCCAGCCAGAGCCCAGACCTGAATCCGATCAAAAATCTGTGTAGTGATCTGAAGAGGGCTGTATACAGGTGATTTGGAGTGTTTTTGCAAGGAAGAGCGGGCAAATATTGCCAAGTCAAGATGTGCCATGCTGATAGACTCATATACCCAAAAAGACTGAGTGCTGGAATCAAATCAAAAGGTGCTTCAACAAAGGATTAGTTTCAGGGTGTGCACACTTATGCAGTCGTATTATTTTAGTTTTTTATTTTTACTTCCCTCCACCTAAAAGATTTCAGTTTGTTGTTCAACTGAGTTGTACAGTTTATAGGTTACATTAAAGGTGGAAAAAGGTCTGAAATGATTTCTTTTGTCTAATTTTTTTACATCTCAGAAACCTGACATTTTAACAGGAGTGTGTAGACTTATCCACTGTAGGTGAAAATAATATGAGGGAGCTGTTTCACCTGCTAAAGTATTTGTATTTCTGTCCGTCCAGTCCTCAGATTTACAGCAGCCTGCCGAAGAGCACAGCATAGCTGGGTTAATCCCCCACCACCCACTCCCAGTTTTTCTGTTTTGGACTCCTAAGGGACTTCCTTTTTAAACCAAAACTCCAGGTAGACTGCCAAATACAGTTTAATATACTTAGATATAGATTGATTTGCCTATTATAACTTATGTGATACCTCTGTTAACTGATGCCAAGTCCCTATAGTGGTGGTCAATGTGAAAAAAAATGTCCCTTTAGGGGTGATCAGTTGAAGAAAAAATGTTCCTCTAGTGGTGATTCATTTGAGTAAGAATGCCCCTAAGCCATTGGTCAATGGGAATAAGAATGCCCCTATGCCATTGGTCAATGGGAATAAGAATGCCCCTATGCCCTTGGTCAATGGGAATAAGAATGCCCCTATGCCCTTGGTCAATGGGAATAAGAATGCCCCTATGCCGTTGGTCAATGGGAATAAGAATGCCCCTATGCCGTTGGTCAGTGGGAGCAGGAATGCCTCTATGCCGTTGGTCAGTGGGAGCAGGAATGCCTCTATGCCGTTGGTCAGTGGGGGCAAGAATGCCTCTATGCCGTTGGTCAGTGGGAGCAAGAATGCCCCTAAGCCGTTGGTCAGTGGGAGCAAGAATGCCCCTGTGCCGTTGGTCAGTGGGAGCAAGAATGCCCCTGTGCCGTTGGTCAGTGGGAGCAAGAATGCCCCTGTGCCGTTGGTCAGTGGGAGCAAGAATGCCCCTGTGCCGTTGGTCAGTGGGAGCAAGAATGCCCCTAAGCCATTTGTTTAAGGGATAACGCCATCCAATGGTTTCTGTGAAAAGTTGTTTCAGCAGCGGCTGCCCCTCTGAACAGAAGCTTCCTCCAGCCTTCAGTTTTAAAGCCTTGCATGCAGGTTCTTCTCTTTGCAGGGGAAGGTTTACAGCAACCAGCGGGTCATAGTTTGCTTTAGAACCTTTGCCATGGTTTACTTGTTGATTACATTACTATTTGGTATATTTTCCTCAATTCCTGCCCCAGAAACATTAGCAAGTTAGACTCGAAATAAAGTGGAGATTTAGATAACTATAAAACCATAACAGGGGTGCTAACCCTTTCACATGCTATCCAATACACCGTTTTGGCTGGAGCTTTACTTTACAAAACAGAAAAGCCTCCTGATTGACCTGATTGATCCTTGATTCATTGTCGGATGTGCTCTGCACCTTGCAGGGTAAACTCCCACTGTGTTTTCATTAAACCGCAGTATAAACTGCCTCGATTATGTATTCATGTTTGAGTGCTTGCATTCAATTTATTTACACATCATAATTCATAGGGTGCTGGCGAATGAAGATGCTCTCCGATCTCAGGATAATTAAATCCCATTATGTGTGATTATGGGCACTTTACGTGGGTTTGCAGACTTCCATTTACTTTAGGGCATTTAAAATTAATAAAAAGCAGATTGCCGCTGTTTAAAATGCTACATTTCTCCAGCCTGTACCTTCATAACACAGATCATTAATACATACCATCGAGCAACGTTTTCCTTTAACTGCCTCTCTGACATTATCCTTTCCAGACCGTCTTGTATTATAGCGATGTCTCGGTGGACGAGGTTTAAGAAGCGGTAAAATATGCCTGCGTGAAGAGCTGCATATCATGCAATTGCCAAAAGAGTCATATCTAATATTATTACCATTTTTACAGTCACTTGTTATTACTGTACTGTTGGAAAAATGTAATTTAGTGGGGCAGATAAATGTGAGATCTCTGCTATGTTTAAACAATAGATTAACCATAAATAAAAAGTCAGTCCTTTGTAAATCTGCCCCTTCTGAGTATGCATTCCTGCTTGGCTCAGGTTGGGAATATTTGGCTCAGTAATTCCATTTCATATTGGTGGCAGAGGCTGTGAGCGTGATGGCAGGCAGACAGCTATATGGAAAGCTGAAATAAGCGTTTGTGAATGGTGTTACTTGGCCAAATTTACTGGAATTCTTTGCAAATTGCACAACCAGGGAGCACTGAAATATGAATATTTAATATTTACCACTTGCAGCCAGCAGGTGGTGAGTGAAAGGTGGGCACTCCTGTTTGACTCCTGGTTCACATATTCACGTTTGTGCGGGCACGAAAGCCCATTCATTTGAATGGACTCCAGTGCTCCGGGACACGCAGGGAAGAAGTCCCTGCACTTCTTTGGAAACCACAGCCCGCACGGAACCTCGGTTCGCAGTATGGTTGCAATTTCCAGTGCGGGCGTAGTGCCTTTGGACTTAATGGCACCCACCCGCGGGTCCACATTCTTCTGTGTGGGTGGACGGATTTTTGTGCAGATCCGCAGCGGCATCACCTGCACATATGTGAACCTAGCCTTAAAAGGGTCATGTACTGCTTTG
The DNA here is from genome assembly GCF_062004578.1 of Staurois parvus. NCBI lineage: Eukaryota > Metazoa > Chordata > Amphibia > Anura > Ranidae > Staurois > Staurois parvus. The sequence continues at coordinate 8,268,057 of NW_028318271.1, read as the reverse complement.
ACATGTCTGGCTTGGATGGTGCATGAAAGAAGATCTATCTAAGAACATCTAATTACTGGTTAGTACATTTACTTAATTGGTAATCAACTCCTTTTATCTCTGTATTTATCCAAAGGTGTTTTATAAAGAAAATCCCTTCTTTGCTAATAGTCTTCCTGCTTCTATGCTCCTCCCCTCTCCCAAGCCCAATTTATGGGTGTTTCAATTGTTGAGCAGTGACATTTCTCAGCCAAAACCACCCCCTGTGTAGTGAGGACGCCAAAGTCATTCACAGATGAGTCCCAGAAGCATCCTAACAAACAGAAGTCTACCGTGAGAATGCCTATGTTGGAAAGGGTTTAGCTTGCACTTTCGTCCTGCTGCATTCCTAGTGATGGCATTTGTCTTGGGCAAACGAATGGAGCTAGAGACAAATGTCATCAGTGAAGGCTAATCTGTTATTCGTCTTGTTAGCTGCAAGGGCGGACAACAGTAAGAGGTTGATGATGCTAGTGCTGTTGATGATACTATGGAAAGACTGGACATGATAACAAACGGCAAGCAAGTAGACCTCCTTAAACCAAATAGCAGGATATCCAATTACACCCAGAGCTAAAAGGGTCAGAGGAGGAACCTACCATCCATTATGTTAGCAGAGATGTACCCAGGGATAGGCTAAAGCAGAGGCAGGACATGCTGTGCAGTGTAAGGGGAGCCTGCCTGTTCACTGCTGGGCTGACTCCTGCACTGTGCAGAACTGGGCTATCAAGTTGACAGACCCTCAGGTTACACCAGAGAATGTGAAGGCCGCCCACACTATCAGGAACTTGCTCTTTGCACTTTTAATGGTTTATAAACTACTGTAGTTCTCAGATGGAAGATGTTCCGTTATCCTTGGATGGAAAGGTGGTAACCTTCCGGCCAGTGGCTGTCATTCTGTAATTGGTAGTGTATGGGCAAGCTATATCCATCTAGGCTTGAAGGGGGTAGGCCGCTCTTTGGCAACTTCTCCCTGGAAGCCAGGGGACCTGCTCCCAACACTGGTTGTGCCCATCTGGATCATCAGTCCGCAGGAGCGGTCATCAAGTTCAGAACTAGTGTAGGGATTTTTTATTGAAAAGCTTAGTTCGTTCTGCAGAGAGTGCTATAGGCACTTCACATTGAATGTTCAACCTTTACCAATTTTCTTTTAAACAATCCTTTATATCTGAGTTTTAACCCATTTGACTTTGAAAAGGCCCATGTACTAAGAAGTCTGTTCACCCAAAGTGATTGTTTTAGCTATAACTGGAGACTGATTTCTTTTATGGCTTTGATCATCCTTTCTCAAACAGGATTCCATGGACCCCTATGGTGTCTCCAGATGTTTCTACAGGTTGAACTGTGCACAATTGGGAGAGATTTAGGGATGCACCGATACCCTTTTTTGATCGGCGAGTACGAGTACTGATACTTTTTGGTCAAGTACTCGCAGATACTGAGTACAGGTACTTTGCTGTGCAATTTGCATCAATACAAAATGTATGGACGTAAATGTTACCGCAAGGAATATCATGCTATTTGAATAGGAATGTGGTGCAATTCCTATCCAGATCACATGTTGTTTCCCCACTGCTCCTGGTTTACATATATATTGTGCGTTCCCATCAGTCCTTGCCCTCAAGGAGCTCATACATACACATACTAGGGCCAATTTACCTACCAGAATGTGGGAAGAAACCGGAGTACCCGGAGGAAACGCATGCAGGCATGGGGAGGATATGGAAACTCCAGGCAGCTGGTGCCGTGGTTGGGATTCAAACTGATGAACCTAGTGCTGCCAGGCAGAAGTGCTAACCACTGAGCCACTGTGCTGCCCCATAAATGACTCCAGCGCAGGAGTGACATCATCCCACACTGGCCAATCAAGATGACTGAAGACTGGTACCTGGAAAAAGCCACGGAGGAAATGCTTTAGCTGTCAGGGGGCCTTGCAGGCATTGAACCGCTGGAGCATAGGTGAGTATTTCTGACTTTAGTTCCACCTTAGTGGTTGAAAGCTAAAAAACCTTCTGTGGTCTGCTCTCCTCCCATCCCCCTTTATACTCAACTGAGCTGAATTTCAATCCAGTGATGTGCATGAGAGCAGCAGCTGTCTTGGCTCTCTGCCTCCTCATTGGCTCAGAGACAGCAGCGGGAGCCACTGTAGCCAAAGTTGCACCCATCCAAGGTCACATCAAAGAGGCATCAAAGTCAATACTTTCTAATTGCTGCATGTCCATTGAAGTCTATTGAAGCAAAAACGCACCGCATTGCATTTAAAAAAAAGTCCCTGACCCTTTCCAAAAACGCAATGGATCAAAAGCACATAGATGTTGAACATGTCCCATAGGAAACCATGTTAAATGGACTGTAGTGTGTTTCTACAAAATGCACTAAAAATCGCATAGGTATGAACCAGGCCCTAAAGCGGTAGTAAACTAAATGAAGAAAAAAAATTCCACCTGCAAGGTAATATAGTGTGCTAGTGTACATCGCTAACCCTCCAGCAGCGTGCTGTCACCAATGTAGGTGCTTCCATCTTCACCTGGTCTTCCTTTTCGGGTTTGCGGGCTATGGCAGTTTGAATGGCCGAGCCACAATGATGTCAACAGGACAGGTATGCTGCTCACTGAAATATCTCCTAGACCTAAACGGTGCACGTTTAGGAGATATTTATTTGACCTGCAGGTAAACTTTATTATAAATACAGTTTAATACCACTTTAACACCTTCCCGCCCAGCCTATAGCGGATTGACGGCCGGGCGGGACACTCGCCGTTGGACGTCATATGACGTCCTGTCAAAACGAGCCGCTCATGGGGCCGCGCAGCAGCGCGATCTGTCACCGGCTGTGTCCCGTGGACATATCACTACATCGGCTGTGTCCCGTGGACATATCACTACATCGGCTGTGTCCCATGGACATATCACTACACTGGCCCGTTGCCAGTGTCATGTGACCACTGTGACCAATCACAGCAGATCACATGTCACTTGAATACAATGGATGGCTTCCTGTCATGCCATCCATTGTATACAATTATGTTGTTAGCTGTGACTGGTCAAGGCAGTCACATGATACAGACAGGGCCAATAACAGCCCATCTGTATCATGTGATCAGCTTTGCCCAATCACAGCTAATCACAACAAAAGACTGAATGAATCAGTTTCATTCAGTAACAATGATTGCAAATATCAATGAAATACATTGGTATTAGCAATCATATTGTGTTAAGAAAAAAAAATCCTGATCACTTGCCCAAAGTAGTTCAATGTTACTATGGTAACATTGCATGGCTTTGGTCACAGTGTGCTGAAAAATAAAATAGTAAAAAAAAAGAGAAAATTTAATAAAAAAAAAATAATAGAAACGTTTGAAATAAAATACAAATTCAATTATTATTATTATCACCAAAAAAATGTAGCAGAATACATTTTGACCTAAATTTATGAATGAATGTTATTTATTTGCAAACTTTTATAACAGAAACAAAGAAAAGTGCTGTTTTTTTCAACTGTTTCAGGTGTTTTTTGTTTTATTTAGCAAAAAATAAAAAACTCAGTGGTGTTTAAATACCAGTAAAAGAGAGCTCTATTTATGTGAAAAAAATGCTAAAAATGTCATATGTGTACAGTGTTACATGACCGCATAACTGTCAATCAAAGTGCGACAGCGCTGAAAGCTGAAAATTGGCCTGGGCAGGAAGGGGGTGTAAGTGCCCGGTATTGAAGTGGTTAGGATGTGCTAAATTACTTTTCAGCCAGTTCTTTGGTAGACTATTTTAGCATGCTTTAGGATATATATATATATATATATATATATATATATATATATATATATATATGACTCCCTCAAGAGTTGGTTCTGGCCAGCTCACAGGATTGCTTTACAAAAGTCCTGGATTATTTCTTGGATACACAGAATATAACTGGATATAACATTTATAGGTAAAGTTGATCCAGGGAATATCCGATTGCTTCTCGGGGGATCAGGAAGGAATTTTTTCCCTGTGGGAGCAAATTGGATCATGCCTTGCTGGGTTTTTTGCCTTCCTCTGGATCAACTGTGGGTGTAGGATTATAACTTTTTTTTTTTTTTTATGGTTGAACTGGATGGACTTTTGTCTTTTTTCAGCCAGACTAACTATGTAACTATATATATGTGTGTGTGTGTGTGTAAAAGCGCTGCGTAAATTGACGGCGCTATATAAGTACCTGTAATAAATAAATAAATATAACTTTTTAGGTCATATTGCATGTTGATGAATAAGGACCATTGACTGTGTTCAGCATGTTATGTGGAATATTTCATGCTGTGCTCCCTCTCTGCACTCATATTTCACATCGGGCCCCGTACGCGGCATCCTGCGCTGAGCCCGCTCTCTCCCCCTCTCGTACTCTGCGATTAAGGCCCCGCATGATTTGACTGAGACTAGGCAATCTATCTCAGCCCTCTTAGCATTTTCTCGAATCCCAGCAGGCCGGCATTCATATCCTGATGTATTTAGCTGCATTACGATGCAGGTAGTGTTGGATGCTTTGTATTGTTTTTCCGTGCCTTTCCTCTCTGGTCCCTGTGGTGCTGTTCTAAAGAGCCTTACATAAACGTTCCTGCCTAGTTACTGCCAGATTTACAAAGACAATTGTCACTGTTTAGAATATAGGCCAGCAATTCACCTTTACGTCTTGTTTTCACTTTTCAGTTGCACTTTTCCAGCTACACTGTGAGAGGTTAAAGGAAGCCTGACGAGAGGGAAATGCAGGGGATGCTGTTGCTGGTCTGACAATGCTAGTAAATTAGCCAGGGGCAGACTGACCATTTGGAAACTCGGGCACTGCCCGAGGGCCCGGGGTCAGTAGGGGGCCCCATGAGATGCCCCTGGTACCTTTTTCATAGGCTTTTTTGAGTTTGGCCAAGGACATAGGGGCCCCATGATCCCCTGTTGCACGGTGGCCCCATGAGTTGTCAGTCCGCCCCTGCTGCCAGGAGACCTGTTGGGGCATGCCTACAAGCATAGATGCCAATAAGTCAACTGTGAATTAGCACCAGGTATTAGACACAAGATCGTTCAGTGATCAATGAACTCAATGTATTGGTAAAGGGTTAGAATAATGGTGGCATGAGCATAAATGAACACCCAGAAGAGAAGTTCAGACAGTCTGCTAGACAGTATAATCACTATGCTCGGGTAACTTAGAGTAGAGTTCTGTACCACTAGACTAGAATCAACAACCACACAGTATAAGTCAGCAAATTCAGAAATAAACAGAACATATCAGAACTAGAAAAGCTACAATTTCTGGAGAAATTGTATGAAGTGCTCTTGCCTCCACTCTGCAGCCTGCTCACACACCTGGGTTCCTACATTTTGATGCATAGTATGTCTCTGAAATATGAATAATTAAGGCACAGTTGCAATTTAGAAATTGCCCTTCAAATTTGAGATGGCTAGAGTGGAGTTTCAATGAATGTCAATGGGCGGCGTGCGTTGCAAACAAATGGTCATATTGTGAAAACTGTCAGGACTATGGCTTAGCTGTGGACATTTTTTGTGGCAGCAGGGATAGCTGAACGTTTTGATATAAGATTTGTGTAGGTGGGCTTGAAAATGAGGGAGTGATGGCAAGATTCAGGCTTCACAGAAAATAAAGGGGACAAGAGGTGAGATTAAAGTGCCTCTATTGTAATCTTTACAGATACATTTCCCCACAATGTCTATAGCTGAAGAGGTAAATGATGGCTTGTTCTAAAATTCTTTTCTGGATATCCAGAGTATGCAAATACGTTTAATGTCCATAATCTGTACACAGGTTTACTTTTACAGGGGAACTTCTCTCACCATTTCTGTTTTAATATTGCTCCGTCCCCCTCCTTCCGTTCATACATTTACATTTTTTTTTTTTACAAATACCTTTTGATAACCAGCTGCAGCTTTTACTTTTTTTGTCTAAGGAACAATGATGTAGCTCCAGCTGCCCACGGCCTCCTGGGATACCCATTTCATCCATCCCAGGAGGTTTTGGGGCAATGTACAACCAGGGGCGGACTGGCCATTTGGAAACTCGGGCACCGCCGTCAGTAGGGGGCCCCATGAAATGCCCCTGGTACCTTTTTCATAGGCTTTTTTGAGTTTGGGCAAGGACACAGGGGCCTCATGATCCCCTATTGCCCGGGGGCCCCATGAGTTGTCAGTCCGCCCCTGAACCTGGCTGTCATGCCAATCCTGTGGGTTCCTCAGTATACAGATCAGGAGTTCTTATTTCAGTGGCTATATACTTGTTCTGGGTCCATCACTCTGTGATCCATAGATTCCAACTAAGTCAAGCACTTAGCAGTTTTAGGTCAGCAAAGGCAGCCCCTTATTGCCCGACTCCAGGCACAAAACAAAAATTTGATTGAAATCTATTCCTTATTACCAACAAAGTATATAAATCCACTTTGTGTGCACAAAACACCTTTACAAACCTAGATATTGCCTTGTAAAAATAGCAGTGACCACATCACTGTGATGTACCGTACATACCCTGTGCAGAGAGCAGAGCTGTGGGAAGGACCCAGTATGCCCACTCACTATAGGCTGAATGCAGAAAGCTACAGGAGGGGGCGGAGACAAGACCAGTGACCCTGCACAAGGAGAGAAAGCAACAGTGAGTGGTCTTTATTACAGGAAGTTCCTGCACAGAGGAAAAGTTTCACACTGGATTACTGCACAGGTCTGGAAGAAATACACAAAGCACACCAAGAGTCAATGAAAAATATACATGACTTTAGACAATATTTGCTTGTCTCCGAGTTCAGTGTTAACGGCTTCTTCGCAGCCCTATAGCAGAAATACTGCTCCAGGGCGGCACGGATGCGCAAAATCACGTGTGTGTGTGTGTGTGTGTGTGTGTGTGTGTGTGTATGTATGTGTATATGTATATGTGTGTGTGTGTGTATATATATATATATATATAATTTATTCTATGTGATTTTGCCAGGTGGGGGGCTCGCATGTGTCCCTACCCGCGCCGCCATTCACGGCCTCGGCTGTCCATCACCGGGTCCTGATTAGTGATTCTCCACCAGCACCCGGCGATCTCTGGGTATTACCGTCAGGGGAGAGATCTGTGTATAAACAACACAGATCTCTCCCCTGTCAGCTTGTGTGCACTGCTTTATATGGCTCTGCATAGCAGAGCCATGCAAAGCAGTGTGCTTACAGTGTAAAGCATACATGGCACACAGTTAACCCTTTTGATTGCCCCAGATGTTAACCCCTTCCTGCCCAGTGCCAATAGTGCAGTGTCAGTGCTTTTTATTAGCACTGATCACTGTATTGGTGTCACTGGGGATGTCAGAATGCTCGCCGCAGTCCCGCTATAAGTCGTTGATTGCCGCCATTACTAGTATATATACCGCCATTTGTAAACACTACAATTTTCACGTAAACCAATTTAATTTACACATATTGGAATTTTTTTTTTGTAGCAAAGACATGTAGCAGAGTACATTTTGGCCTAAATTAATGACAAAATTTGATTTTTTTTTTTTAATTTACTGGACATGTATAGCATAAAGTAAAAAATATAGTTTGTTTTTTTGTTTCCAGAATTGTTCGTCTTTTTTTTGTTTAGAGTGCAAAAATGTAAATGCACAGGCGATCAAATCCCACCGAAAGAAAGCTCTATTTGTGAAGAAAAAGGACGTAAATTTAATTTGGGTGCAGCGTTGTATGACCGCGCAATTGTCAGTTAAAGTAAAGCAGCGCGTTATCATGAAAAATGGCCTGGTCAGGAAGGGGGGAAAATCCTCTGGAGGACAAGTGGTTAATTGTTCCTTGACATAACAGTTTAAGGAGAATAAGTCTGAAGGCTCTCATTCATCCAGGTCATGGTATATCCACTTGCAGACCAGTCATATACCTGAAGATCACTGGTCTTCAAGTGGTTGTAGAGGACAGTTGGCTTTCTTGTAATAGCAATCAGAGTGGACTCCTAGATTGTAAGCTCCGAGGATCAGGGCCCTCCTATCCCTCTTGTATTGAACTGTATTGTTCTGTATTGTCTCCCGTTATATTGTAAAGCGCTGAGCAAACTGTTGGCGCTATATAAATCCTGTATAATAATAATAATAACTAGCCACTCGATCGCTATTACACCCCGTTGCCTTCTGCCACTTTCATGGGATCTCCTGTCCCACTGGGAATCCCGATCCACCAACCAGCGCTGCCACAGGCTTGTCATGGAGCCCAACAAAGACTGGATCGGCTTTCTTCAACTCTGTTAAATAGTAAACCAGAAGCGGTGACCTAACATCACTTCTGGTTTACTCGGAAACAATTGCTGCCATTTTTAAAAAATAAAAGCATTTGGTCACACCGATCTTGGTGTGATTGAATGCTTTTAAGGGCAGAGAAGGGATTTTGGGTCTTATTGACCCACGATCCCTCCAAGAGGAGTACCTGTCGTGCCTATTGCTGTCACAAGAGATTTCTTTGGGACAGAAATAAATGATCAAAAATTTTTTACATGTGATAGTGTTAAAAAACAAAACAAAACAAAAAAAAACTATAGTGCCCCCCTATTCTGCTGTGCTTGCGCGCAAAGGCAAGTGCATGCATCCTTCACGCACTCACGCAAACAGCGATTGTCCCACACATGTGAGTCTCGGTTGCACAGGTGTGTGCACTTTTAAAGTGGGACATGGTTGGTTTCTGTTTACTCGACGTAACATCATTTTTCGTATTTTACAAAAAAAAAAATGGGTTATGTATTGTGTTTTTTTGCAATAAAAATAAAAAAAAGTATTTTTTTCCAAAAAATTACTTTTGAAAAACCGCTGTGCAAATACTGTGTGACATCTGACATCAAAAATAGCAAAACTCTCCAATTTATTCTCTGGGGCCTGTGCTTTAAAAAAAATATATAATGTTTAGAGGTTCAAAGTAATATTCTAGCAATAAAACTGATTGTTACATGTGAACAAAAAGTACCAGAAAAAGCCTGGTCCTTAAAGTGGTAATAAACTCGCGTTTTTTATATTTTTACCTACAGGCTAGCTAGATTATAATAAAGCTTGCCTGTAGGTATTATGGAAAAGTGTGCTGTGGCCGAGACTCCCGCACTCATGCATAGTGGCGTCATCAATGGCTTGGCAATCAAGCAGCCGTAGCCTGGAAACCTAGAAGGAAGACAGGCTGGAGATGAAAGCCCTGTCAGTGGTGACAGCGCATTGCTGGAGGGCTTTGTTCTAAGGTAAGTCTTTCATAATGTACTAATATGCAATTCATATTAGCACGTGATATTTCCTTGCAGCAAGAATTTTTTTTTTTTTTTATATTCAACGAGTTTACTACCACTTTCAGTGGATATCTAGTAGTTAGTTACATTCAAATGGACTTGTTCTGTAATGTTGAAGACATTTTATAGATTTCCAAGCCACTTTTTCAGTTCCAATGAGTACCATTTTTCATATTCCTGCCCTAGTTTCAGGGTATGCTCCCCTCTACATACGAGGTATCACCGTGAACGTCAGATGATGGACAGTAATTGTAGCACCACACTTCCTCTGTAAATCTAAAGTAGTAACCAGTAAAGGCTTTTAATGTTGAAGACATTTCATAGCTTCTCCAAGCCACTTCTTCAGGACCAGTGAGTGCCATTTTCTCATAATCCTGCCCTGGTTTCAGGGTATGCTTCCCCCTACATATGAGGTATCACCGTGAACGTCAGATAATGGGCAGTAATTGTAGCACCAGCCTTCCTCTATAAATCTAAAGTGGTAACCTGTAAAGACTTATAATTTTGAAGACATTTTATAGCTTCTCCAAGCCACTTCTTCAGTTCCAATGAGTGCCATTTTTCATATTCCTGCCCTAGTTTCAGGGTATGCTCCCCTCTACATATGAGGTATCACCGTGAACGTCAGATAATGGGCAGTAATTGTAGCACCAGCCTTCCTCTATAAATCTAAAGTGGTAACCTGTAAAGACTTATAATTTTGAAGACATTTTATAGCTTCTCCAAGCCACTTCTTCAGTTCCAATGAGTGCCATTTTTCATATTCCTGCCCTAGTTTCAGGGTATGCTCCCCTCTACATATGAGGTATCACCGTGAACGTCAGATAATGGGCAGTAATTGTAGCACCAGCCTTCCTCTATAAATCTAAAGTGGTAACCTGTAAAGACTTTTAATGTTGAAGACATTTCATAGCTTCTCCAAGCCACTTCTTCAGTTCCAATGAGTGCCATTTTCTCATATTCCTGCCCGGTTCCAGGGTATGCACCCCAGCATGATTGCCAGTATGTCTGTGAAGGTTCTCATTTATCCAGGTCATGGTAATTCTAACAGTTCGTCATATTTTACTGGATTTGCTCTGTAATGTTGAAGATGTTTCTTAGTAACTCCAAACCACTTCTTCAGGTCTGAAACAAAAGTCAAAACTCCTTCAACATTTCCAGTTCAATGTGACTGACCACTACTAGATCTACCATGGCCTGAATAAATGGAGACCTTTACAGACATATTGGCAGTCAGTTTGGGGTGAAGTCCCTGAAACTGGTGCTGTGATATGGAGAAGCTAAGAAATGTCTTCAACATTCCAGAACAAGTCCAGTTGAATGTGACTGACTACTAGTAGCTTAGGGGAAGCTCTGCTTCAAGACTGTTGGTAGATGACTATAGTGCAGTATATGAAGTTGCCATGGTCTGATTGCCCACATGTACCGTTTGATATTATCTGGGAATAAGAGCGCTTTTTTTTTGTGTTTTTTTCAGTGCCTTATCTCCAAATAAGTCCTTATGCACACTGGACGTTTTTACAACAGCTGTTTTTGTCTTTTGACATTTTTTTTACAGCTAGTAAACCCCCCAGCATGTTATCCTATGTGTCCATGCACACATAGACTGTAATCAACGTTTTTTGGCAGGGATGTTTTTTTGGGGAAAAACCCCCCAGAACTAGTGGGTTTCTAGAGTTGTTTAGCTGTAAAAACGCTCTAACGCTGAAAAATGCGGTAAATCGTGACAAACCACCGTTTTTAGACTTTTTTTTTACCAAAATAAAAAAAAACTAAAAAAAAGCAAACGTGAAAAAAAGTTGCTAAATGCTAATACAAAAATGCTAAAAAACTCACATATTTAACGTGACTTTACACAGTTAACATTACCAGCATTATTAAAACCCCCGTGTGTATGGAGCCTAAGAGTGAAGTTCATTTGGAATGAGCTTTGAGAGACGCAGACAAGAAAATTGACAGGCTGCATCTCATCTGATCCCAGTCCAGCTCACACACTATTGGCATGTGACTTCATTTCATAGGCCGTAATGTCTTTTCTAACATTTCCCTTCTGTAGACCGTGCCATTATAAGTTATAGTACCATAGCTTTAATTCTAAAAAAATGCACTCCAGATTGCAAAAATTATAACATTTGTAAAACCTGAATCTCTAGCCTTAAATTTATTCACTCCTGCGATTGTGAATTTCTTTAAAAAAATCTGCTTTTACATACAGATTGCATAAGTATCTAAATCTGTCCGGGTGTCTGCCTCCTGGCATCTGCTTTGCATCTCCTGGCCTGGGTGGGGGAGCTGCAATACTAATAGCTTGTCAGGCTCTGATACATGTATACTGTATGGGTATACTATGGGTAGCATAAGTGAATTGAAAATCCATGATTGAGTTGAAAAAACAGTTGAACTGATTTATCTGCCGTTTAGTTGTTTGCCTGTAGTTCAGCTTCAGTGCTCCTCCTAAAAAAAAAAAAATAGCCAGTCTCTTGACAATAAAGTATTTAATATTACTAACATGCACTAAATATACTATAAAGTCAACCCTTATTGACCTCTGTAGTTGCAGTAGCTATGGTGCTATTCATCCTCAAATTTTACAGCAAAAGCACTAATGTCTCAAGTTGGTCCTACTTGCTTCCTCTGGCACCAAGGACTTGGCAGCTTTCTAATGTAAACAAATCGGCTGCAGTTTGACTTCAAAATCTGTTTTGTGTATCTTAAGGACTCCTTCACATGGGTGGTACTAAACAGGTCTGCCTATCAGTTTTTCAGGCAGACCTGTTTGGAAGCACCATGTTAGTCTATGGGCTGCCGGAAGTAAACAAACTTCTATCCATTTACATCTGATTAGTACTTTAACTGCTTGCTGGGCTGGTTTGAGCAGGCACAGCAATGTACCTGTATGTCCCCCGCTCATACGCACTGGGGCGCGCAGAGGCGCAATCCTGTGACTGCGGTGTCCAGTGGACACTGCAGCCTGGGTATCGTGATCACTATGACCAATCGTAGCGATCACATGATAACATATCAACAATAATGTCATGAATAGCAGTCATTCATGACAGCTTATATACTATTGTTATCGATCACGTAGTACAAGGACATTCACAGCGTTTTTGTACCATGTGATAGCTGTAGCCAATCACAGCATCACAATAGTAGGCAAGGTGTCATGAATGAAAGTCATTCATGACAGTTAAAAAGATTGCTTTTAACAGTGTATAAGCAATCAGTGTGAAAAAAAAAATCCTTGATCACCCATGACACTGAACTACTCTGATGGTGTAAAAAAAAAAAAAATTTAAAAAATGAAAACATTTTTTTAAAAATTTAATAAAAAACAATTTTATTTATTTTTAGCATACGGTCACCAGATAGTATCTTTGATCACCTCTACACCAATTATATGATAACACTGCTCTGCACTGGTGACAGTAAAAAAAAAAAAATTATTTAATTTCTTCATTTTCCAAAAACTTTTGACCAAAAAACTACTTAAAAAAACTTGCCATGCTTAATTGCTAATTACCTTGGACCGTCTGCTTTCTAAAAAGGGGTCATTTGGTGAATATGTGTACTGTCCTGGCATTTAAGGGCCTCAAGAAATGATAGGCCGTCAGTACATCAGGACTGATTTTTAAATGTATATCCAATAGTTTGTGGACTCTACAACTTTCCTACAGACTAAATAATATGCACCGATTTGGGTTATTTTTACCAAATAATGTAGCAGAATACATTTTGGCCTATATTTATGAAAAAAGATTGTTTGCAGAATACTATAACAGAAACTAAGAAAAATTTAGTTTTTTTCCAAAATATTTGATAGTTTTTCATTTGACTAAATATCACCAAATGAAAGCTCTATTTGTGTGAAAAAAATTATATCAATTTAATTTCGGTACAGTGTTGCTGGACCAAACAATTGCCAGTTAAAGCAGCACAGTACTGAATAGCAAAAAATGCTATTCATGCCCAGGTCATGAAAAGGGTAAAAACTTCCAGAGGTCAGGTGGTTAAATCAACAAAAAAAAAAAAATTATACACATAATTTGCATCCATTATGTACAGCTGTAATGCGACCTGTTCATGGATCCCCTGCTAATCCTTTTTAAAACCAGTCCTCTCTGATCTATCTAGCTGCATGTATTGTGAAGTAATTTATAATCAAAGACCACAATGTAGATTCTGAAACAAAACAAACATCAGGGTTTTGTTCATATTAGAAGACTGGCAGGATGGCAAGATTCAGGCTTCACAGAAAATAAAGGGGACAAGAGGTGAGATTAAAGTGCCTCTATTGTAATCTTTACAGATACATTTCCCCACAATGTCTATAGCTGAAGAGGTAAATGATGGCTTGTTCTAAAATTCTTTTCTGGATATCCAGAGTATGCAAATACGTTAATGTCCATAATCTGTACACAGGTTTACTTTTACAGGGGAACTTCTCTGACCATTTCTGTTTTAATATTGCTCCGTCCCCCTCCTTCCGTTCATACATTTTTTTTTTACAAATACCTTTTGATAACCAGCTGCAGCTTTTACTTTTTTTGTCTAAGGAACAATGATGTAGCTCCAGCTGCCCACGGCCTCCTGGGATACCCATTTCATCCATCCCAGGAGGTTTTGGGGCAATGTACAACCAGGGGCGGACTGGCCATTTGGAAACTCGGGCACCGCCCGAGGGCCCGGGGTCAGTAGGGGGCCCCATGAAATGCCCCTGGTACCTTTTTCATAGGCTTTTTTGAGTTTGGGCAAGGACACAGGGGCCCCATGATCTCCTATTGCCCGGGGGCCCCATGAGTTGTCAGTCCGCCCCTGTGTACAAGAGATACGCATACGCTGTGTCATGTCATTAGGGTGCCGGCTGCAAGAATTTGGAAGAGACAGGCAGCTCCTCTGATGACATACAAGAGGAAGATGGCAGCACGGGAATGGACCTGTAGGAGGAGAGCAGTGCAGGAAAAGAGGACAATGCTGGATCTGTTGGACTTGTAAATATATTTATGCAGCATAGAAAGAAGTCAAGAGGTAAAGGGTGCATTAACATTCACTAATTCTTTGGGAGGGAGGATAAACTTTCACTTTTAGGTATGAATTATTTCATAATACCTGCAGTTACAGGGGTCGGTGATGGCTTGTTTTAAAGCTCTTTTACTGCCTGTTTAGAATGTATACATTCTTCAAAGTCACAGCCTGGCCACAGGTTCACCATAAGGTACATGTGTCAAACTCTGGACTGCCAGGCCATTTCATGTGGCCCTTACACCTCTCCTGGAGCTGTGGCACTCCCCTAGTCTCCAACCCCTCGCCTGGTCTCAGCAGTCGGCAGTCAGACAATAGAACTCCTACAGATTCTGTGCAGCCACAAAACCCTATAGTCTCTGCCTTCCCTAGTCTCAGCATTCAGCACACCTCGGCAGCTGACTCCTGGCCCTTGGGGGGCACTTTTGGTGGCCTGGACATTGTACTATCCGTTGATTTTATGGCTGATAAATTTTTTGGTGAGGGGAAAATGTTCTAAGGAAATATGCAGTCTTCCATGGCTGACTTGGTTGACTGGCTTTTATGCTAATGTTGCTTTAGTAATGTAGAGTGGCTAAATGGTTAGCGCTTCCACCTGGCAGTACTAGCGTCGTTGGTTCAAATCCCAACCATGGCACCACCTGCCTGAAGTTTGCATGTTCTCCCTGTGCCTGCGCGGGTTTCCTCCGGGTACTCCGGTTTCCTCCCACGCTCCAAAGACATGCTGGTAGGTTAATTGGCTCCTGACTAAATTGGCCCTAGTATGTGTGCGTATGAATGTGAGTTAGGGACCTTAGATTGTACACCCCTTGAGGGTTAGGGACTGATGTGAATGTACAATATATATGTAAAGCGCTGCGTAAATTGACAGCGCTATACAAGTACCTATAAT
Organism: Staurois parvus; assembly: GCF_062004578.1. Lineage (NCBI taxonomy): Eukaryota > Metazoa > Chordata > Amphibia > Anura > Ranidae > Staurois > Staurois parvus. Next base: position 8,252,860 of record NW_028318271.1, on the reverse strand, counting down.
CAGTTAATACTGGAATCTTCTACTCTTCCAACCAGTCCACCCCCCACAATTACTACCTTTTTGTACCACTAGCCCCTCCCTCCTAGATTGTAAGCTCCCATGATCAGGCCCTCCTATCCCTCTTGTATTGAACTGTATTGTTGCTGTATTGTCTCCCGTTATATTGTATAGCTCTGAGCAAACTGTTGGCGCCATATAAATCCAGTATAATAATAATGGTGTCACTGACCCAGCACCAGGATGCAGAAGTTTGACATCACTGGTCATGTGCAAGGAGATGAGCGATGGCTACCCCGTCCTTATACACGTTTCTTTTAAAACATGGAGGTAATCTTCCCAGATAGACCGTATTGACACCTGTTTTCTGTAAAACCCTTGGCATTAGCTGTGCTCGAAGCTGTGGTCCAGGGGACTCTTCCAGCCGTGTGCAGCATTCAGAGCATCATCTGTGAGGAGAAGATGTAATGAATGTGCAATCCTGTATTAGAAACCTCTCACACATGGCCTGTTCCGTTCCAGCCTATTCATTCTTCAGTGTTCGGTCTAAGAGCAGCCAAGTGTTCTGGCTGATATGCAGGGCCTATTCAAGGTGCCCATTATTTCTCTGCAGTAATTGGCTCATTGGTATTGGAAGCTTTGCTATCGCAGGCCTTATGTGTGTGTTTAAAGGATATGTGTGCTTTCAGGAAAAATTGCAGTAATAAGCAAATGATTGGTTGCCAAATTGTGTTTTCTTCCAGAAAGGCATGGTTTTGTTTTCTTTGCTATACAGCAATGAGGAAGATGAGGGGCATTTTGTGTCAGACATCCATTATTTAGGATGAGCCAGCCTGAAACAGATGCCTTTCCCTTACCCTTCACTCTGACATATGCTACCTGTCACTGTCAAGAGTGATGGAGGATGCTGCTACTGTGCGGACTCAAGTAGACCAAGCAGATAAAGACCATTTGTTAAAAAAAAAAAAGTTACCCGTTATGTTTAGATTTGGGCAGCATGTTGTCTCCCTGTTGCTGAACTAAGATTTGCATCAAAAGTACAAAAGGCTGATCTTACCCTGGCAAATCTGATCAACCAATATAACACTCTTGCCCCTATTGGTCTGGTTATTGTTACCTAAGGGGAAATAATTAATTCTGTGACACCACTGCTTCTACAACAGCGATCAAGAACCAACCGCCATTCTTGCAGTGTCAGAGTGATCACATGACTTTTACAAGCTGGCATTGTAAACATTGTATCCCAAAATCCAGCATGCGCTATCATGCAGATTGTAACCACAGCTAAAATCGTCATGCTCCTGACACCCCTCTTAACTTCAAGAACTTCTATATCGGTCACCAACACTATATCGGTCACCAACGCAAGAAAGGTAGAATGACTTAAGTTTCGGAGCTTCTGACACACTCTAAAGCAGACATTCTCAGCTTGGGTTCCTCTAGAGCAGGGGTCTCCGAACTTTCTAAACAAAGGGCCAGTTTATTGTCCTTCAGACTTTATGGGGGCCGGACTGTGGCCAGCAGGAGTGGAAAGTTTCCTGGCATTGATAGGAGTAAATATCACCACATTTGGTATTATTGGGAGGAATAGTGCCCCATTCTTGGTATCGGTGGGAGGAATAGTGCCCCATCATTGGGAGGAATAGTGCCCCATCATTGGGAGGAATAGTGCCCCATCATTGGGAGGAATAGTGCCCCATCATTGGGAGGAATAGTGCCCCATCATTGGGAGGAATAGTGCCCCATCATAGGGAGGAATACTGCCCCATCATTGGGAGGAATAGTGCCCCATTCTTGATATCGGTGGGAGGAATTGTGCCTCATCATTGGTATCATTGGAAGGAATAGTGCCCATCATTGGTGTGAATGGGAGGAATAGTGCCCCATTATTGGTATCAGTTGGCAGAATCGTTTTTTGTATCCATGGGAGGCTCCAAAGGCCGGAAAAAAGACAAGCAAAGGGCTACATCCGAAGACGACTGCTCTAGAGGTTGCTTGGGGTTTCTTGAGATTTGACTGATTGGCCTCCTATTTGATAATACCATGATTCTGGGGCCATTGCCACTTGACAGAGCCAGCAGCATGGCACAATGATCTTTTTTAGTATTCTTTAAGGCTACCATATAGGTTACATTATGGATGTACAGTCAACTTTAGATTTACCAAAACTATGTAACGTGAGGAACTACCCAGTCTATCCAATCAATCTCTATCCAACCAAGAAGACCCTTGCACTACATACTTGTAGTAGATCTAAAGGAGGTAGTACAGATTGTAGGGTGTATAGTGAGTTTAAGAGTGGCATTCTGACCACCACTGTAAGGGGGGCATTCATCACACTGACCACCAAAGAATTGTTTTAGCAGGGGTTCCCTGAGACTTGAAAATTATTTCAAGGTTTCCTCTGGGGTAAAAAGACTGAGAAAGGCAGCTCTAAAGTTTGGTTTTCTGCAGTCTTGGATGCAGTTTACCCACTTTATAGCCCTCATCGGTACCCTTTGGGCTGTCCAATGAGTTTATTTGTTTAAAGGGTATGTAAACCCTAACAATGAACTTCACTTATTTGCTCCCTTTTTGTCTGTTAAAGATACCATTGAAAACATTTTTGTTATATCTACTAAAAGAGGGCAAAGAAATGCCTGTGGAGCCTGACAGAAATTCACTGAGTTGCTATAATGAACTGACAACACTGTGCTGAAATACCACAAAATGTTATAAGCCCAATCTGAGTTCCCTCTGTGAAGTACAGAACACCCCCCTCTGTTGTAGAGATGAGTTTTGTAGCCCTGTCATAATTCTGCTTTAGGGGACAATGCTGCTCTTATGTAGATACAGTATAGTGTTGTCACTGTAGGACTGAAAGTATGTTACTGACAGGATCACCGGGTGAAAAAAACCTTAAAAAAAACAATTCAGCCATCACTTGTAAGTCCTAGTTCACATTGAAGGCGACTTTGAAATTGCGCTACTTCACTTGAAGTAGCGCGATTCCAAAGCTACAGGCCATGCCATTTCATGTGTGACTTATCTGACATCTGGGCGACCTCCTGCACAAATGTCTATACAAGTCACACATGAAATCGCAAAAAAATAGTGCAGGAACCTTTTTTCCAAGTCTAGAGTCACACTGAATTGAACGGTTCCATAGGCACACATAAGGATTGATTTGTCGTGCGATTTGGTACTGTCAAAGTCTCACCAGTGTGAACCAGGGCAAAGACCAGTAAACTGCAATGTGTTACATTTTTGTGTTCTTGGGTTTAGATCAGGGATCTTCAAACTTTCAAAACAAAGGACCAGTGTACTGTCCTTTAAACTTTAGGGGATCCAGACTGTGGCCAGTGGGAGTAGAAAATGCCATGACATCCTTGGGAATAAACACTGCCATAGGCTAGGTGGTCAGATTAGTGCCCCATCTTTTGTGTCAGGGAGAGGAATAGTGCTCCACCATTGAGGTTAGTGGAGTTAGTTCCCCAAAGGATGGATAAAGGCAAGCAAGGGGCCACAACCGTCCCCCGGGCCACAGTTTGGAGACCACTGATTTTAGATGCACAATAATCATTTGTTAATTTTTTTTATTGCATTTTATGTGCTAAGCTGCAAACAAAATCTTACTTGCTTACTAACTTGAATTAATTGAACTGTAATTAAACTGCACTCTTTTTTTTTGTGTCTTCACAGCTGTACTATCAGGTCTTGAATTTTGCCATGATAGTATCATCAGCCCTCATGATATGGAAAGGCCTTATTGTAGTCACTGGTAGCGAGAGCCCTATAGTTGTCGTACTAAGGTACCTACAGACCCACTGTTACTTTTCACTTTACTGTTTGCGCAGTTTGGAGTATTGATATATACGTTGCCAGGGTGGATAAAAATCAATGATTTTTAAAAAATAAATAAAAAAAAATCGGATTTTTTTTTATTTAAATCGGATTTTTTTGATTTAAATCGGATTTTTTTATTTAAATCGGAGGGGTATACTCCTTGTTATTAGCTTGCACATTTTTCGTGATGCTCAGGTTGATTTGACATATCTTTTCAACTCAGGAATATCTGACATTATATTGGAATGTGTATTCTTTTGTTTAATTTTGGTAACGAAAAAAATGTTTATTGCCTGAGTAATTCCCATAGATAAAACCCTTAGCCCTAAAATGAGTTTATCTTCAGCCTTGCTATAGTCTCAACGAATACCTGCCTTCATAGCTGCATGATCTATTTTGGTTAATGCCTGCATGTTCCTTTGAAAGAGTAACCAAATTCTCCTTCCTTAAAAATTATTTTCAGAAACCAAGAAATAGTTCTTAATTCTTAGTTTTGTTTTAGCCTAGTGCTAATCAGGACGTTAGCATGAGGTATGGTGCTGATCAGGACGCTTGTATGATGGTGAATCAGGATGCTGGTATGGGGTATAGGGGTGATCAGGATGCTGGTATGAGGTATGGCGGTGATCAGGATACTGGTATGGGGTATGGCGGTGATCAGGATACTGGTATGGGGTATGGCGGTGATCAGGATACTGGTATGGGGTATGGCGGTGATCAGGATACTGGTATGGGGTATGACGGTGATCAGGATGCTGGTATAAGGTATGACAGTGATCAGAACACTATTATGGGGTATGGCAGTGATCAGAATGCTGGTATGGGGCATGGTGGTGATCAGGATCCTGGTATAGGGCATGGTGGTGATCAGGATGCTGGTATGAGGCATGGTGATGATCAGGATGCTAGAATGGGGCATGGTGGTGATCAAGGTGTTGGTATGGTGTATTGCAGTGATCAGGGCGCTTGTATGGTTTATGGAGGTGATCAGGGCGCTTGTATGGTTTATGGAGGTGATCAGGGCGCTGGTATGGTTTATGGAGGTGATCAGGGCGCTGGTATGGTTTATGGAGGTGATCAGGGCGCTGGTATGGTTTATGGTGGCGATCAGGGCATTGTATGGTTTATGGAGGTGTTTAGGGCGCTGGTATGGTTTATGGAGGTGATCAAGGCGCTGGTATGGTTTATGGAGGTGATCAGGGCGCTGGTATGGTTTATGGTGGTGATCAGGGCGCTGGTATGGTTTATGGAGGTGATCAGGGCGCTGGTATGGTTTATGGAGGTGATCATGGCGCTGGTATGATTTATGGAGGTGATCATGGCGCTGGTATGGTTTATGGTGGCGATCAGGGCATTGTATGGTTTATGGAGGTGTTTAGGGCGCTGGTATGGTTTATGGTGGTGATCAGGGCGCTGGTATGGTTTATGGAGGTGATCAGGGCGCTGGTATGGTTTATGGTGGTGATCAGGGCGCTGGTATGGTTTATGGAGGTGATCAGGGCGCTGGTATGGTTTATGGAGGTGATCAGGGCGCTGGTATGGTTTATGGTGGTGATCAGGGCGCTGGTATGGTTTATGGAGGCGATCAGGGTGCTGGTATGGTTTATGGTGGTGATCAGGGTGCTGTAAGTCATATGGTGGTGATCAGGGTGCTGGTATGTCGTATAGTGGTGATCAGGGTGTTGATGTATGGGGATGTTTTTAATGAATTCACAGACCTTTCTAAAATTCTGTAATTTATGGGCTACTGACTATAGATTAAGGAGAAAAAAAATTAATTTAAACCACCAATGTCAGGCTGCAACATAAGAAAAACTGATAAAAGTGAAGGAAGTTTGAATACTTTATAAATTTGGTAATATCTGAACTCCCATCTTTTGTTTGTTTAATTTTGGTGACTTTCTAGGTAGTAAAATATGGATGGCTACAGTATCTTGAAGGTTGCACCATTAAACTATAGTAGCAATGTTAGCAGTGTATTTCCCTGAAAATTAGAGGTACCAGGAGGAACCAGTGTACTTTGGTCCCACATTCAAGATATAAACTGTATTTTAAATGCTGATGAAGGAGGCCCTTTAAAACCCCTGAAACCTGTTGATTTATTTTTATGATGCAGTAAACTCTTCATGGCCTCACATTTGCTTTTTTTTTTTTTTTTTTTTCCTGTACACTTTGGAGCTCTCCTATTTGTGTTCTGACATTTCTTTAAAGTGGTATTAAACCCAAAAGTAAAATTATTATTAAAGCGCAGATTACCATTCTTTTTGTAAAACATTTTTTCAGCTGTTTTTTTCCCTTTAATTTTCATCTGGTGATCTGACCAGCAAGTCTGTTACAGTACTTTTCTATTTCCTTTAACAGACCAAGCTGTCCTGACAAAGTGCCAGGTAGAGAGTTGAGACGAACCATTTAATACTGACAGAGGTACTTACAATGGTCAGTTGTTGTTCATTTACATAAAGCATTTATCCCGAAAGGAAAAAAATTGTTCTGTACTGCCTAGCTGGAGTGCAGCTTCAGTTTGTTAGTCAGTATAATAATAATAATAGCGCAGCGCTACAACTTACAAAACAATATACTTATTAAAATAAGTGATATAAGATCCATAAATATATAAAACATGCAAAAACAACACAAAAACATTTAAAATGGTGATAAGATCGATGCAGATCTATTTAGTGTCAAAAACCTCTAAAGTGCCCAAAAACTGTGTACTGAGGTCCTCTCCAAGGCCTCTTGAAGTGCAATCAAATAACTCCACACACAAATAATAAAATATTTGTATAATATAAATCCAGCATCCCCTAAACACCCCTACTCTCCCATGCAGACCTTGGTTAAAAACAAAAGACCCTGAGGAAGTCACATGATGTTAGTGACGCATCATCAACGTGATGGTACGCGGTGACGCAGTTCCAGTACGCAGTGACGCACATCCGCCGTGGACACCATCTTAGGACACCCATTTCCTGTAACCCATGCAGTACACCATAGCATGAGGTTTTAAAGCATGTGTATTGCTGTTTACAAGTGAGTGGGCATTTATTATTTAAATATTATATAAATAATATTATAAAATAATATTTTATTATTTGTGTGTGGAGTTATTTGATTGCACTTCAAGAGACCTTGGAGAGGACCTCAGTACACAATTTGTGGGCACTTTAGAGTTTTTTGACACTAAATAGATCTGCATTGATCTTATCACCATTTTAATTGTTTTTGCTTGTTTTTTGCATGTTTTATATATTTATGGATTTATTCATCGTATATAACTTATTTTAATAAGTAACTTTAAGTAAATTATTTTGTAAGTTGTAGCGCTGCACTATTATTATTATTATTATTATTATTATATTGCACAAGCTTGAAAGGTATTAGCTAAGAGTGTTGGCCGCTTTAATACACACAATGATCACTCCAATTAAGCGCAGGAGGAATTTTTTAGTTAGTTTGTTAGTCAGGTCCATCTAAATCTGCTAGTCTACCACTGCCCTCCTGCCAGACTAACAATACTGCTGTCCAAAGATGTCTCTGTTGCTCCTCCACCTATAGGAGTGACACCCTAAGACAGGGAGTGTTACTGATTTGAATCACCAAGTGAGAATAAAGGAAACAAAAAGGAATGGTAGGCCCTAATATATGACCTTTTTGGTTTCAATACCACTTTAATGGCAGCCATTGTGAGAGTGAGCACAGTGGTCATAGTATTTTAGGGGTCGTCGTAAATCTGAAGTACAACCTACCTACATGGTTCACAGTCTGGGATTAACTCAGCTTTGCTTTAGCCAGAATAATGCTTTGTTCATTTTTCATATTGTATAGATTTGTTTGTGACTTTCTCATTTTCCATGTATGAGGACTATGTTTGAGTTTTGTAATAGAATGTCGGTCTCTTGTTGATCTTAAGACATAGGTGTCTTGTCCTCTTGCAGTGGCAGTATGGAACCAGCATTTCACCGGGGAGACCTGCTTTTCCTAACAAACTTCCAGGAAGACCCCATCCGAGCTGGAGAAATTGTGGTGTTCAAAGTAGAAGGAAGGGATATCCCTATAGTTCACAGAGTCATCAAAGTTCATGAAAAGTAATGTATCATTATTTGTTTTTCATTATTATGAGTCATTGGTACAAAGCACTTTTTCTAGGGCTCCTCCCCAGGTGTTAAAGAAGTTGTATAGGCTCAAGCTTTCTTACCTTTATGCATTCTATGTATGAAGGTAAAAAACCTGTGTGCAGAAGCCCCCCCATAATACTTACCTGAGCCCCATCACAATCCAGCGATGTGCACAAGATCCTTGGCTCTCCCAGGACTCTCCCTCCATATTGGCTGAGACAGCAGCGGGAGCCATTGGCCGAAGGCTCCTGTTCACATCGCTGAATGGAGAGAGGGCTGAGGTGAGTATTATGGGGGCCGTTGGGGAGGGAGCAGCACACAGAAGGTTTTCTCCTTCATGTATAGAATGCATGAAGGTAAAAAAACATAAAGCCTTCACAATCACTTTAGGCATATTTTTTTGTGTACTCCATAAACTGTTAAGGTGGCCATAGATAACCCCCTTTTTTTTTTTTTTTTTTTTTTTTTTTTTTAACAAGCCAGTGGGCTGAAAAAACAAACAAACAGATTTCTTCATTCACACAAGCATGATGGATAAAGGAATCATCCCTGCTGAGACATTGGGGTTGATTTACTAAAACTGAAGAGTGCAAAATCTGGTGCAGTTGTGGATGGCAACCAATCAGCATCTAACTTCAGTGTGTTCAGTTATTCTTTGACAAAATACCTGGATGCTGATTGGTTTCTATGCAGAGCTGCTCCAGTTTTAGTAAATCAACCCCATTGTATTCTGACAGACTTATCTGATCAACAAAGGTTTTTCAACATTCCTGTTCCACAAAAGTCAACCTAACGTTAGCCATACATGGGCTGAAATTGGACTGCTGATCCAGCTGAATTTCAATCCATTTGTGGCCAGCTTTCGTTGGTGAAGGAGTCTAATAATTTGTATTATCCATCAATCTAAGTATCCTCCCATTTTGCCTCCTATCCTGACTCTTTGTGTTTGATTTTCAGGGAAAATGGGGACATTAAGTTCCTGACCAAAGGTGATAACAATGAAGTTGATGACCGAGGTCTATATAAAGAAGGCCAGAACTGGCTGGAAAAGAAAGACGTTGTAGGCAGAGCGAGAGGGTGAGTTGTAGTCTCCTTTGTGTCGGAGAATGTTTATTAGCGGTTTACACATTTGCTGTGGGGCTCTGGGACCTTGAGTTTATTTCCTACCAGGGCTTTCTCATATGTAGAGTACATGAATTTGTACCAACTAATGTGTGTATCATCATACGTAGCTGTCATAGCACCGTTAGATTATAGACTCCTGTAGGGGACACATTGGTTGGAAATTGTATGTGTGCTTTGTAACTGTCAGAAATAAAACAATGCACATTAGTATATTAAAAGGCAATTTATATTCTTTGGTATTTTTTTTTTTCTTTAGCTAGGAGGTAAAAAATCTGTTCCAGGATTGATCTAGCACTGTGCCTAAGAACAGCGGCTCTCCCCCTCCTCACAAGTCAGGAGCTATTCGCTCCTGCTGCTGTCAATGAAATCCTTTGAGGAAAGAGTGGGGGGTAAGGCTGAGCAGCGCTGTTTGTGTCTATAGACGCAGGCAGCTTGGCTCTGGATTGAGCCTGCATGAGTGCCTCCTCAGGAGGCGGCTTCCTATGGAGGCACTCTCCGAAGAGGTGGAGCCAAGAGCGTCAGCGGGGTCCCCAGAAGAGGAGGCTTGGGACAGCTCTGTGCAGAAGCATTGCACAGAGCTGGTAAGTAAAACATATGTCAATATATAGAAAAATCTTGTGAGCTGCTATTCTGAGTGCAAATACCAAATAATAATATAAGCAATATAAATACTGTGTAAATAATTGTGAATCGCTGACACCATACACATACCTAAACAAATGTGTTAATTATAATTAAATAGCAATGTAGTGCCACGCTCCACTATCAATAATACACAACTTAAATCATCTATCACATGATCTATTAAATAAGCGTCCATTCCGGAATCTTTGGCCTTTTCCATCCACTATTATGTAGAAATGGAAAGTTTCTTAGTTCACCTCGTGTAGTATATTCAAACCAATATGTGTGCACCTGCACCGGTTGTGCTCTCACCTTATGTATATGACCAAATTGCTAAGTAAGGTCATATAGAGCATGTGTATCTTAATTGGACTGTGGTGGGATGGTAATGCTGGCCAGTGGGTCTGGGTCTCCTCCTCCTCCTCCTCCATCAGATCAATGCCAAAAAAAAAATAACCAAAACATAGTTCTTTATCCTTACAAAACATTTATTTTAAAATATGCAGTATTCCACTCACATGTAAAAAGGTGAATAAGCGCTTATTTCAAAATAATTCCTCAAGAGTGCCGCTATCGATCTTGTTCAGCCATCCTTCATACACAGCCAGCTGACATCTCGCTCTACTGCTTACCGAGCGTCGTGACATCAAAGCCCCTCCCAGTGGCGTCCCTAGGGGGTCGGGCCGCACCAGGTGACACCATCACAGGGGGTGCAGGAGCAGGATGCCAGCAGAGCTTCTGGGCTCTTTAAAGGTCCTGGCCAGTTATTGGTGTGATCCCGGCACAGTGACAACTGTCCCTGTGGTATCTGTAAAATGAGTATCCCATGAAGATATGTAGATATCCCGCTGAAGCTGAACCCGCGGATCACTATGGGTTGCAAGATCAGTTAACCACGTATAGTTTGCAAGCTGACGATCCCCGCAAGATGGATGGGATCTGTGGACTGGGGAGCATAATGCATCGGAGAGAGGACAGTGACATTGGGGTGGGGGGGTTTGCAACCCATAGTGATCCACGGGATCAGCTTCAGCGGTTTGCAGCCTGTAAGGGGTTGACTGTGGCAGCTCTGTGCTAAAGTCGGATTTCGGCTTCTTCAGCCTGAAACCGGCACATGCGCAGTTACTTCAGGGGATACATATCTTCATGGGATACTCATTTTACCGCTACACCGGCACCGCTCCTTCCTCTCTGGAGGGGTGACACCATGTGTTACAGCACCGGGTGACACCAACCCTAGGGACACCTCTGGCCCCTCCCCTACGCTTTGCGTCACAGGTTCAGCTATATACTGCTCTATGTAAAAAGAGGGCACAGCGCTAAGGATAATACAATTACCTCTGATATATAAACATACAGTAATCAATATAGGAATATGTGACTATCTTGTGCTAAAACAACGTGCCAAAGAAGTCCTTAAAAGTAACAAAATGGTGATTCAAAACGTGCGTCTTCCGGTGATCAAAATTAATTGAATCATGCACTCGCCAGATGCATAATTCAAATATGCATGTAGATAATATCCAGATATCCAAGCGAAGTTATCTTAAAGTCGGATATGGCATCATAGGATCATCGTCTAGGCACATCTGCCCGTCCGAGTTCTCCTTATGGATCGTGTGTTTCCACACTAAAACACCTCTCAGCTGTCTTCCCAGGTGGTTCTGCGGGTGGTGGACTCAACAGGGTCCCAAGAAAGAAAGCCAGGATGGTGTGATATTGTTTTAAACGAAAAAATTTATTGATCCAAAACAAGACAAGGACTAAACAAACAGAACTGACCATAAAAGGTGTACAAAGATGGCCGCCGCTCCATGCAGTGGCGTGATGTCTGGGGTATGCTGCTCTTACACTGACGTGTTTCGTGCTAAATGCACGTATTCATAGGGAGTGTGTCAGCTGCTCTGCAACACATTCTATGTGAGAATGCTTTGCATTCATTGAGGAAATGCCAAGCTTTCACTGAATGGTGTCTGTGCAAACTGAGGGACTCCATGATGTTACTGTGCAGCAGGACAACTGCTCGGCTCAGGATCTGGAAGACAGGTGAGGATCACTGTAGTGGTGGTGGCTATTATAGTGATTCTCTGCTTCCACAGGGATTAGATATACATTAAGGTCATAGCCCTGTCAGACTTGAAAAGGTAAGTGTTGCAGAGTCTGCAGAAATTGCCAGAATACAGATTTATAAGTGAAATTTGCTCCTTGATCTGAGTTTTCATACACATTACAATTCAGCGCTCTATTTCTGTCACCTTGTAATTTACTACATTTGAGATGTTTGGCAGTCACCAGCAATTTATATGGAGCTGTCAAATTCAACATGTACTGATCACACGCACTGTACGCCAATGCAGCAATGCACAGTACTCCTGTCTGTATTATTAGGACCATTGTGCAGATTATACAGATTTTCCTGTAATGGTCAGCCAATGTCGATCTGTGCCCTGCACGGATGTGTAGATTATCACGGACTGCTGTTAACCATTTACACACAGATGTGCATGCTGGATTGTGGACCTTTTTAAATATTTTGTATTTTTGCTGTGATATGGCTCTTACTACAGCCAGGGTGACTGTGAAGAAGCCCCATATACTGATTCCCAGCTGGTGTTCACATCATTTGACAGTGATCGGCAGACAAAGCTATTTTTTTGTGTTTTTAAAAGTGTATGTGAAGGCCAAATAAAAAATATATGCAATATATCCATACTTTTTTTCAATGTTTTATCCTTTTAATGATCCCACAGAAATTAGCTGTTGTGAGCTGACAGTGCAAGGTATTTTCCGGAATGAAATCACAAGGATTGGTGTCAGCCATGTCTACTTGTTACTTGTCCTTTGTCGAACTGCTCCCCTCTCATCTTCTCTAAAGCATAGTGGGGTGGTATTCTACTTGTGATAACACAGGCAACGTTAATGGGATATCTCGGGTTTTCTGGCAGGATTAACAGGTTCTTTTTTATTTTGTTTTGTTTTTTTGGAACAGCTATAACAACACACTATCACTAGTACATTTAACAGACTAAAAGAACCAAAGTGCATTATTAGGGTTTACATACATGGTCTGCCTCCTGCCCCTTACAGTTGAACACAAAGCTGTATTTTTCCCACTTAGATAAATGGTAACATGCAACATCGCTGCCTAAACATTATTTACATCTCGCCTTGAAGGAGTGATTCACGCAAGTGCAGTATGACCTTAACCTTGAGTCGTTCTGAATGAATAAGGGCTCTATCGTGTGTGGAAGGGACTGCTGCTGCTCTGGAAATCAATCCATGCTCTGATCGCTTTACAGAGGTGTTTGACAGGCGTGAAGAAGTAATATGTCTCCTCCTCACCATCCTGTAATTGCTGTACTACGTGGCTGCAGTCTGTTTCAGTGCATTCCTATAGAACTGCAGCACGTGTGCAGCTGTGAGCAGCTGTATGTTAGTGTTTAGGTAGGCAGTGGGGGGTGCAAAAACCTCAGTTTATCTGCCTGGATTTATTACCCCTGGCCACACGTGTAGTGAGGTCATTCTGCTACTGATCTGCCACCAATGACTACACATGTTGACATCTCAGCTCTGAAATCACTAGGAAGCAGCAGTGGTACATATGGTCCGTTTGTGCCCCATGCATGTAAAATGTTTGCACATGTGTACATCATAAAATAAATTGGTACACATGTCAAACGTTTACATGTGTACATCATACAATAAAGTAAAAATCCATCCTTGGATACAAATTTCCTTGTTTTGGTTAACACCATTAAACTCTGTGGACCAAAACTGAGCTGTGTAAATGGACCTAAAACTACTGTATTCTCATCTACAGTCAGGTCCATAAATATTGGGACATCGACACAATTCTAACATTTTTGGCTCTATACACCACCACAATGGATTTGAAATGAAACAAACAAGATGTGCTTTAACTGCAGACTGTCAGCTTTAATTTGAGGGTATTTACATCCAAATCAGGTGAACGGTGTAGGAATTACAACAGTTTCCATATGTGCCTCTCACTTGTTAAGGGACCAAAAGTAATGGGACAATTGGCTTTGCAGCTGTTCCATGGCCAGGTGTGTGTTTTTCCCTCATTATCCCAATTACAATGAGCAGATAAAAGGTCCAGAGTTCATTTCAAGTGTGCTATTTGCATTTGGAATCTGTTGCTGTCAACTCTCAAGATGAGATCCAAAGAGCTGTGACTATCAGTGAAGCAAGCCATCATTAGGATGAAAAAACAAAACAAACCCATCAGAGAGATAGCAAAAACATTAGGCGTGGCCAAACAACTGTTTGGGACATTCTTAAAAAGAAGGAACGCACCGGTGAGCTCAGCAACACCAAAAGACCCGGAAGACCATGGAAAACAACTGTGGTGGATGACCGAAGAATTCTTTCCTTGGTGAAGAAAACACCCTTCACAACAGTTGGCCAGATCAAGAAAACTCTCCAGGAGGTAGGTGTATGTGTGTCAAAGTCAACAATCAAGAGAAGACTTCACCAGAGTGAATACAGAGGGTTCACCACAAGATGTAAACCATTGGTGAGCCTCAAAAACAGGAAGGCCAGATTAGAGTTTGCCAAACGACATCTAAAAAAGCCTTCACAGTTCTGGAACAACATCCTATGGACAGATGAGACCGAGATCAACTTGTACCAGAGTGATGGGAAGAGAAGAGTATGGAGAAGGAAAGGAACTGCTCATGATCCTAAGCATACCACCTCATCAGTGAAGCATGGTGGTGGTAGTGTCATGGCGTGGGCATGTATGGCTGCCAATAGAACTGGTTCTCTTGTATTTATTGATGATGTGACTGCTGACAAAAGCAGCCGGATGAATTCTGAAGTGTTTCGGGCAATATTATCTGCTCATATTCAGCCAAATGCTTCACAACTCATTGGACGCTTCACAGTGCAGATGGACAATGACCCAGAGCATACTGCAAAAGCAACTAAAGAGTTTTTTAAGGGAAAGAAGTGGAATGTTATGCAATGGCCAAGTCAATCACCTGATCTGAATCCGATTGAGCATGCATTTCACTTGCTGAAGACAAAACTAAAGGGAAAATGCCCCAAGAACAAGCAGGAACTGAAGACAGTTGCAGTAGAGGCCTGGCAGAGCATCACCAGGGATGAAACCCAGCGTCTGGTGATGTCTATGCGTTCCAGACTTCAGGCTATAATTGACTGCAAAGGATTTGCAACCAAGTATTAAAAAGTGAAAGTTTGATTTATGATTATTATTCTGTCCCATTACTTTTGGTCCCTTAACAAGTGGGAGGCACATATGCAAACTGTTGTAATTCCTACACCGTTCACTTGATTTGGATGTAATTACCCTCAAATTAAAGCTGACAGTCTGCAGTTAAAGCACATCTTGTTCGTTTCATTTAAAATCCATTGTGGTGGTGTATAGAGCCAACAATGTTAGAATTGTGTCGATGTCCCAATATTTATGGACCTGACTGTATATAAAATTACAGATCTGAACACAGCATAGTGCATACACATTAGTCATATGTCTGGCAATTGTCAAGGTCCTACCTTTTCCCAGAGGTTATGTTACTCCATGTGCTGGCATCTTGGATTTCTGCAGAGCATGGTGGGAATCTTTTATGCCTTCAGGTCTCTGAGGTCCATCCCCCAGAGGGGTGTGGCTGATGACATATAAGCCATGTAAGTCATGTAAGCCTGTGGTCCGCACATGCCCTTTGCACTTATGTCTTGTTGTTGCTATTGCTCGTGACTCTCCTGGATTCTGACTCTGCTTGTGACTCGACCATTCTTTGTGTTCTCCTTTGATCTGACCCTCCGTTGCTGAACCCGACCCGTGACCTGTGATTCTCGTCTGCTGTCCTGTACCGTTTTGTCCCGTTGTTGTCGACCCGGCCTGCCCGACTACTCTATTGTCCTTTCCACCAGCTACATGCCATTGGTGGCGGCCATTACCGCAACTGGGGTGTCTCGGGGGGCCGTGACCTGGTTCCTGGCTGTGTCAAGTCCATCCCCACCATCAGGGGCCTTGGTGAAGGGCAGCCTGGGACTTAGACTCCGCGCCCTGAGGGACTTCGGTCTGTGGGTGGTGGTTGTCGTCAGCCAGTGCGTTACATTGTAAATAGGCCTGCCTGCCCATTCCAGCGTTCCTGTCCTGACAGCAATTCACTGTAGCAGTCATGGAGAATTCTTCTTTATTGGTACAATATACAGGATAAAAGCAAAACAAGCCTGCTTTGTGGCCGAAACACCCAGATGTGGTTGTTTGACTTATATCTTGCAAGTTTTTTTCAATGGTGAATACCACAGCAGGTGCTGGAATTGTTATATGTGGGAGTATATGACTTTTCCCTTCATGCTATTTTCCAGTGCTGGGTGCTTGATTGGCCATTTGTCAGTCCCAAGGTGCAAGTGCCTTGGCTTAGTGGTTAGCATTCCTGCCTACTCAACCAAGACACTATCTGCATAATGTTTGCATGTTGTCGCTGTGGGTTTACCCAAAGAACTCCTGCACTCAAAAGACCTGTTAGGTTGCAGGCAGAAAAAGGGAAGCGCCATCTAAATGCAGCAAACCAACAATTTTTATTAAGCTTATAAATTGGCAACTCGCATGTTAAAAACTGCAACTTCTTTATCAAAAGGGTAAACATCGCTGTCATTCTGGTCTTGATGGCCTGAGGAAGGAGCATACATCCTCTGTAACGTGTGGCCATATTCACACACCGCTCTGTGTCCCTGGACTGATGTCACTGCCACCCCTGCACTGGCGGTCCACTCCAGGCTGGATTGTAGTACTCTACCACCTCCTGGCTCTGGTTTTTCGGCTCTGGCTGCTACAGTATCTATACAGCTTGCTGGTACACAGCAGAATCCTGGGACCAGGGCATCAGTGGTGTTTATCCTTTTGATAAGCAAGCTGCAGTTTTTAACATATGAGTTGCCAATTTATGCGTTAAATAACAATTGCTGGTTTGCTGCACTTAGACAGCTCTTCTCTTTTACTGCTTGCATTCTGTTTCTAGAGTTCACTTCTGACTCTTGGATAGCAGCCACAAGTTTGAAGCAGACCATAGGAGTGTTTTCCTTGGACACCATATTGGACTTTAATTGGACTTTCAAGCTGTGTTTTACAAAGGCTTAGCCCTGTGTTTAATTTAAATGCATGTGAGATAGGGACCGGTGATAATTGACAGCACTATATCAATACTTGTAGTAACAAGTGCAGTCATATGGGTGCAGTGAAAGGGTCCTTTAGACCTGTAAGCACCAATCCAAAAATTACACAGGGGTTTTGGAAGGGACCATGGTGCCACTGGTGGTAAGCTCAAGCTTGTATGCAGTGTAGGTAAAGCTGAACCTCGTGCATGCTTACATTGTTCCATTTTAGCACAATGGAAGTATACATATCTAATACCTAATGGGTCACTGGATCTATCTATACCTAATGGGTCTATTATGAATGCTGCTGCTAGACTCATACACCTTACCAACCGACCAGCGACTGCTGCCCCTCTTTGCCAATCCCTTCACTGGCTTCCAATAACCCAATGTATAAAATTCAAAATACTAACCACAGCTTAAAAAGCCATCCACAACACTGCCCCTAGCTACATCACCAACCTCATCCACAGATACCGCCCAAATCGCCACTCCGCTCCTCCCATGATATCCTCCTCTCTAGCTCCTCATCACCTTCTCCCACACTCACCTCCAGGACTTCTCCAGAGCCTCTCCCATCCTCTGGAACTCCCTACCACAGCATGTCTGGTCAGCCCCCACCCTGTCTGCCTTTAGGCAATCTTTGAAAACTCACTTCCACAGGGAAGCCTACCCCACCTCCACCTAAGAACTATACTTGAATCACCTCCGCCAGATCATCCTCCGCAGCTATCACCTTTTGTATCACCTCCCCCTTGCTTTAGATTGTAAGCTCCACGAGCCGGGCCCTCCTATTCCTTCTGTACTGAAATGTATTGTAATTGTGTTGTCTCCCGTTATATTGTAAAGCGCTGCGCAAACTGTTGGTGCTATATAAATCCTGTATAATAATAATAATAATCTAACAGCCACAGCTGGTAGCACTGTCTACTACAGTGATAGTCGCTATCTTCTGGTTCCTGTGCCGAGCAGTTTCTCCTCTGCACACTGACCACATGGGGGGACTCACTCAGCACCTTCGCCATTCATGAAGGATTTTGCATTTTTCTCAACATTTTTGATTGGAAGAGGTGGGGAGGAGGGGCAGTAATGTCACAATCTCTACCTCATACAACCAGAAAACACTTCGTATTCATTAAAAAAGCAAATACAAGGCATTCTATGAATGGCGGCAGTGCCAAGTGAGCCACACTACCCCCTTCCCTTTCCCAATGGTCAGTGTGCAGAGGGGAACCTGCTTGGCACAGGATCCAGAAGATAGTAGGGATGCACCGATACCCTTTTTTGATTGGTGAGTAAGAGTACCGATATTTTCGGTCAAGTACTTGCCAATACCGACTATCGATACTTTGCGGTGCGATTTTGTCAATACAAACTGTATGGATGCAAATTGCACTTCAAAGAATAGCATGTGATTTAAACAGGAATGCTATTCCTGCACAGATTGAATGCAGTTTCCCCACTGCACCACATAGTATCGGTTTCAGGTATCGGGAGCATTTTCATGAGTACAAGTACCCATGAAAATACTCGGTATCGGCGACTAGAAGATAGCACCTAGCACTGTAGAAGTGCCAGCTACTACGATGATTGTCAGCTTTTCCAGTACCCCATCATGTATGAGATCTGCATGCTTACATTGTGCCAAGCTGGACCAATGTAAGTGCAAATTATATCATACATGGAGTTCAGCTTTTTTGGCGATTTGTTGTGCTTCACTACATACTGATTTTTGGACTGTGAAATTGATCATTTAGCTTCATTTTGAGTATTATCGCTGGCCCAGAACTCGAGCTTGTGATCCAGAAGTCATGGAATGCCGAGCTTCTTCTATTAAACAGGCAACTATAAAGAAAACCGGTCATCTGTTGATAACGCTGAAGATTATACTGCAACCAGTTCAGTGTGTGCTCTAATGCAGCTTCATTAACGTGAAAAAGGGAGAGCTAAAGACCCAGAAAGCTAGAATTCAGACTGATTACATTTATTCCACACCAAGCGTATATTGGGTCATTTCATGGCAAACTAACTATTGGAATGACATCTCTTTCTCTTTAAAGGGTAACTCCACTTTCGTGGAGAAAAAAGTAGCAAATAAAAAACAATATATACAGAAAATAACTGCCAGACAAGCCATATTGTAATTTAATGTCTTTAAAAATTACCTCTCCTTTTCAAACTGCAGTCACTGCATTTTTCAATAAATTCAATGCAATATAGCAACTTGGAGTGTTATGTACAGAACTCCCCCAGAAATGCACTTTCCTGCTTGGTGGAAGAATTCTGCAGTAAGATACAGGTCAGGTTTTAGGCATCCTAAGCAACAAAAATGTCATTTTTGGTGAGATACTCCCTAAGGGTTATTTACTTCGAAAGGGGTGCAGACACTGCCACTTTTCTCATCAGAACACTGAGTTGTGCACCAGCTGCTTGTAATGAATTAGTCACTCCCATTCCAAATCCCTGTACAAGGCACGATTTTGAGCTGTTACTTTAGAGGAGAAACAACATTTGTTAAAATCCTTACAATATGCATTTTTTGGGGTGTTTTTTTGGGGGGTTTGAGAGTTGAGAGTCCCCCCACCTTCCCTTCAATCACAGTGCCCCCACCCTTACCTTGTGCTGCTGCTGGGAAGAAGAAAGGGTCTGGAGGAGGACCAGAGGAGAGCTGCCAGAGTCTGCTGAATGCTAAAAGCAAGGGAGGTGGAGACGAAGGGGTGCTGCGGCTGCACAGAAAGGCACAGAATCTGGAGGAGGAGTTCTGTCGTCCTCTCTGCTGCTGACACAAGGGGGGGGGTATTGCAGCTGAAGGAGAGGTGCGAGGACCACATGAAATGGCATTGCTGACCGGATGTTTGACACATGTGGGCTAGGACCTTATATACGCGGGTGCATTAGGGATATACGACATCACATTCTGGAATTTTTTTGTGCTTGGCAAGCTCAAGTGCTGCCTACAGCTGTCCATGGACTTGAATGGCTGTGAGCAGGTATATACTGGTACTTGCAGATAGAGTACAGATGTATTCCCAGAACATGGTGGTATATTCCTGTACACTATACACGGGTTTATGGAAGGACCAGTGTAACCTGCTTACAGTTACAACATCCATTCATGTCCATAGGTGTCTGTATTCACCCCCTGGCTTGCCAGGCACAGAACAAATCCAAAATGTTCTGTTCTACGCCCCTATCGCTGCCCATGTGTATGCGGCCTAACCTCAATACTGTTATAGTAGTGTTTTCCTTTCATTAGTGGTCTCTTGTTGGTTCCAGACCATAACCCGAAACATTCAGCTTCTCTGCCAATGACATCCACAACTTGGGAGCAAGTCAAAGACGGCGGTCTCAGAAGTCAGCTTTATTTGCATCCACTCGCTCCGGACCTTACTACCCTCCTCTTCCCATGCAGTAGTAACAGTACTACGTGTTGTGGGTCTGTCAGCAGATGACTGGTACTCTCCAAGAAACGTCTAATTGTAATTACCGCATAGTGTTACTTACTGAACTGTAAAAGAAAATCTTACATTGCATTATCTGCTTTATTTATTTATTTATGCACAGCCGTTCAGTAATAAAGAGGTTTGCAACTAGTTTACCATCCATTGGGCTCCAGCATAAAGCAAATTGCATTTTTATGTTACTCAGTCTTGCGTGCCGGTATTATGTAAGATGGGGGAAAAAAAACCTTCTGTGCCAAGACTGAATCAAACATTATTTCAGTGTTAGTGGCGCTTTCAGCTCAGGCGGCTTCCAGCACAATTGCAGCGACAAGTCATTTTTTTTTATTGCTCGTTAAGTGGCCTCTTGTTTTCTTTTTATAAAGACGCATTAACTATTCCCCGCTCACAGCAGCATCTCTAAATTCATTATTGTCCGTCCCTCCCTCCTTGTTCAGGTAATAAATTGGAAAAAGAAGCCCATTAATACCAATTATACTGCAGCAATTACGGAGCATTTGTATACTTTGGCAAGAGGAAGAGTTTCAGTTGGAAGTTCCTGTGTAGGTGCATTTCCAGTAGCAAAGGAGACCTGCTAGGACATAAATATGGCGGTTGCCTTTGCTGACTTGTTTTTAAAGCTGCAGACTCCAGGGCTCCAGACCATTCTTTAAAGTATATGGAACCCCTCACCTTCTAAAACAACCAATTCAATTTAACCGCCTCCCGACCGGCCGTTGTATATAAACAGCCGGATGGTGGCACTGCAGGGTCGGGTGGCCGTTTATAAACGGCCTCCCCGCACCCTGCTTGTGCGTGCTCCCCGGGAGCACACAGCACCGCGATCCGGTGCCCGCTGTGTCCTCCGGACACAGTGAAACAGCGATCGTTGGACGGGACCTCTGTGCGAGGTCCCGATCATGTGATCACTGATTGGCCAATCAGTGATCACATGCAAAGTAGTAAGCAAGATGTCACTTCTGACATCATTGCTTACTACGTGTGAAATCTGTGAATGATCACAGGTCACATGGTACAAGGCTATTCACAACAGCCTTGTACCATGTGACAAGCTGTGACCAATCACAGCTCACTCAGTAGTTCTCAATGGCTGCAAGAATGCAGACAGAGCGAAAGAGAAATTATTGCTTTTACATCCTATCAGTGTAAAAAGAAAAAAAAAATCTTCATCACCCCCCAAAAGTAGTACAGTGTCACCATGGTGACACTGTACTGCTAGGGTGACAGTATGTAAAAAAAATGTTTAAAAATTATAATTTTTGGTTATTAACTAATTTGGCCTATTTTTACTAAAAAGATGACGGAATACATTTTGGCCAAGATTGATGATGAAATATTATTTATTTGCAAAATTTTATAAGGAAAACACTTTTTTAAAAAAGTTTTGGACTTTTTCATTTACATAGCAAAAATAAAAATCCCAGCGGTGAATAAATACCACCAAAATAAAGTTTTATCTGTCTCAATAAAATGGTAAAAAATTCATATGGGTACAGTGTTGCATGACCGTGCAATTGTCATTCAAAGTGTGATAGCGCTGAAAGCTGAAAATTGCCCTGGACAGGAAGGGGGTAAAAGTCTCTGGACTGGAAGTGGTAAAAAATGAAAGGCAAAAAAATTGTGTATAGATATAAAAAAAAGGGAAAAATTTTATTTTTATAAATAAATAAAACCAGGGAACGTGGTGATGTATTTCCGGCGTGGACGCCATCTTGCTTCACCCTAAAACGCCCATGAAAGTACACCCGTAGCATTTCAGCTTGTGTATATGCTTAACAAAAATGAGTGGGCATTTGGCTATACATTTTTTATACAATATTAAAAGGTATTACACTATGGGAGATCTCTTTCTATCCTGCCTGTTGTTATGAGCTGGCTGAGTCTTACTATATCATCCCTGAGGGGGATCCTGCTGTTCTTCCACTTACCTGTGAGGGGATATCACCGCTGCTAGCCCATTTTACCTTTGAAGGGGAGCCCAAGCCATGGATGTTTACCCTTGTTTCCTAAAAGGCGTTTTGGCCCTTTGGGTCACTTCAATGAGGTGAGGGGGCAATTCAGCTTATTATGGATTATTTCCTTTTGCTTTTTGTGCAGATTTAACACTATCACCTGCACTATTATTATTATTATTACATCGAATTTATATAGCGCCAAAGGGTTTGCTCAGCGCTGTACAATAGAGGGGGGGGGGGACACAGCAACAACAAACAGCACACGAGGGGTTAGAGGGCCCTACTCTTTCGAGCTTACAATCTAGGAGGGAGGGGGCTGTGTGGGATGGAGTGGTAGGAGGAATGAAGGAGAACGGCTGTTAGGTGAGGGTGGGGTAAGCTTCCCTGAAGAAGTGGGTTTTCAGGGAGCGCCTGAAGGTGAGGAGGGAAGGTGACAATCTGATGGATTGGGGCAGTGAGTTCCAGAGGATGGGGAGGACCTGGAGAAGTCTTGCAGTCATGCGTGGGAGGAGGAGACCAGGGAGCAAGACAGAAGGAGGTCCTGTGAGGAGCAAAGGATACGGGTAGGGTGGTACTTGGGAATCAGGTTGGTGAGGTAGCTAGGGGCAGTGTTGTGAATGGCTTTGTAGGTCAGAGTCAGTAGTTTGAATTTGATGCGTTGGGCAACTGGGAGCCAGTGGAGGGAATGACAGAGGGGGGTGGCAGAGGTGGAGCGGCTGGTGAGGTGGATGAGTCTAGCCGCTGAGTTCAGGTTGATCTGAAGCGGGGAGAACCTGCACTGGGGTAGGCCGGTGAGGAGGGAGTTGCAGTAGTCAAGGCGTGAGATAATCAGGGAGTGAACGAGTAGTTTAGTAGTGTCTGGGGTAAGGAAGGAGCGTATCTTGGCGATATTGCAGAGGTGGAGCCTGCATGTGCTTGTAAGTGATTGGACATGAGGTATCTGATCTGTTGGAAAGATTTGGTGTTTTCAACGTATCTTTGGACTTTACCCTTCTCGGACATTTTTCATGTGACACTTTTATATTTGTTTTTTGACATCACCTTTGTTGTGATATCACTAATTTATGTCTTCTGGGTAGTATCTGGGTTTTTTTATTATTATTTATGCGATTAATATTAAAAATCTCATTTAGGGATTCACATATTTATATTCACTTCTTTTGGCTACTTATAGCCTCCTTGGTCACTATATTTATCAGTGTGGTAATCGATTAAAATCCCACATTTCAGGGATTCACTTTATATGTCGATTTATGTTTCAATACAGATTATCTTAGTATACTTTTCTTAGAGTCCCATTGGGACTTTTTTCTTTCTTATTCCTATCACAATTAATTATTAAATCACTAGTAATTCACAGTTATGTTCACCATGGATTCCTTGAGTGGATCATTTCATTGTAATTTTGTTTTGTGAGTGATTGTATACTGTATTTTGTTTCACTGTATTTTCACTGGTGGCTTACTTAAGTCATGTTTTTTGTTTGGTGGATGTGAGTCATTAGACCACGCTTGGATGATTTATACCAGTTTGTGTGCATTCTATTCTATTCTATTCACAGAGTTCTTTTATATTGGTTATGCTACAATATTTATTTGTATTAATCTGTACATCTGTAGGCTATTTAGTTAAGCTAGTGTAGGAAGTAGTGTAGAACTGGGGTAGCGCTGCACCAATTTACTTCTTAAATTGTATTTTTATATATTTTTTTTTTATAGAAGTGTTCCCATGCCCTCTGTTCTCAGCTGCATAACTAGCTGGGGGAGGAGAAACAGGAGTACACTGATCGTTCCAATGAATGGCTGTGGGGGAAGGGGCATGTCAGCAGAAGTCTGATCATTGGAGAAGAACAAGCTGAGTTCCAATCACTGCCAGAAAACTGCCCACTCTGTGCTTGTTTGTCTAGTGTGATCCGTTTTTCTGTTTCAGCATGTTTACTTGTTTTGAAAATGAGCATAGGAAATCAAAGGCAAGCATATGAGTCACCTGCACAGGGGCTAAGTAATGAATAACCATTACAGACTGATCAATGAGGGTTACAGTCACCTCGCCTCACCTCGGTTACAGTCACCTCCACATCACCTCGCCCTGACCCGTATCCCTTCACCTCCCCCGACCCGAACAGCACTGCACTCACCCCAGCATGCCACCTGCACTTCTCCTCCTCGTCTTCCTCTCCTCCATCCCAAAAATCGCCTCCCTCTACCCGCCCACCCCCCCAAAACAGCTCTACATTGCCCCTTCACTCCTGCCCTCTCCCCACTACGGCACTCACCACCTCCTCCTGGTACTCCACTCCCCGGTCGACCCACGTGCCACCACTACCAGACCCACACGCTCCTACACCTCCCATTCCCATGCCACCCTCCTCACCCTTCTCCTTCTCCTATCCGCTGGGGACATCTCCCCGAACCCTGGCCCCTCACCACCTCTCCCCCCCTCCAGGGACCCCCCTGCCCCCGCCAGCCGCCGCAACCCCCTCAACCTCATACCTGTGCACCTCCTCCCCGCATCCATCCCCCCTCTCTCGGTTGCACTTCTGAACGCCCGTTCGGTTTGCAACAAACTAACTGCCATCCATGACCTCTTTATCTCCCGCTCCCTCAATCTCCTAGCCATCACCGAAACCTGGATACAGGCCACTGACACTACCTCCCCTGCGGCACTCTCCCATGGAGGTCTCATCTGGTCCCACTCACCAAGACTGAGCGGTCACAAAGGTGGTGGTGTCGGCCTGCTCTTATCACCGCTGAGCACCTTCCAGGTCCTCCCTAACCCCCCCTCCCTAACCTTTTCCTCCTTCGAAGCTCACTGCATCCGGCTCTTCTCACCCACCCCCCTAAGGATCGCAGTGATCTACAGGCCCCCTGGATCCATAGCCCGCTTCCTGGATAACTTCGCCGCCTGGCTTCCCTTCTTCCTCTCCTCTGAGCTACCGACCATCATCCTCGGGGACTTCAACATCCCCATCAATGACAACACCCCGACTACTTCCCAACTCCTCCACCTAACCTCCTCCTTCGCGCTCACACAACACACCCAATCCTCCACCCACATCAATGGGAACACCCTGGACCTCGTCTTCTCCCACCTCTGTACCCTCAACCAGTTCTCTAACACACCCTTCCCTCTCTCCGACCACCACCTCCTCACGTTCTCCACCTCCCCTTCCCCCAACTCCCCCCCCCCAGTGCGCCAAACCATCACCAGCCGCAACCTCCGCAACCTGCACCCAGCCCCCCTCCACTCGGCTGCCGACCGCCTACACGACAGCATCCTTCCACTGTCATGTCCTGACCTAGCCACCTCCACGTACAACGACTCACTATCAGCTACACTAGACTCTCTGGCACCCCTAACCACACGCTACATCAAACCCAGACCGCTCCAACCATGGCAGAACGACCACACTAAATGCCTCAAACGTCGCAGTCGTGCGCTGGAGAGACTATGGCGCAAAACCAGGTCCCCTCATACATTCTCCCTCTACAAATCTGCCTTCCTCACCTACACCTCCTCCCTCCACGCCGCCAAGCAGGCCTACTTTGTTAACCTGATTAACACCCTCTCCACCTGCCCTCGCCGACTCTTCTCCACCTTCAACTCCCTGCTCTCTCCCCCCCTTCCTCCACTCAGTACCTCACTTACCGCCCACGAGATTGCCACTCATCTCCACAGCAAGATTGACGCAATCCGCAAGGACATAGTCTACTTGCAATCTACCTCCCCATCTAGCCTCCCCCCTTCTATCACCCCCTCATCTCTCCCCTCCTCTGACCTCGCAACGGCACTGCCCCCCACCACACCCAAGGCCCTGCCTACCATAACCCCCCCATCACTGCACTCCTTCAGCCCTACTACCACTGAGGAAGTCAGCAGAGTCTTCTCAGAAGCCCGTCTCACTACCTGCCCCCTGGACCCCATCCCCTCTCAACTCCTCCGGTCACCCCCCTCTTCCCTCATCCGCTCCCTTACCCACATTTTTAATCTCTCCCTCTCTACTGGCGTATTCCCCTCCCCCCTAAAACATGCGCACATCACCCCCATACTCAAAAAGCCCTCCCTGGACCCCACTGACCTCAACAACCTCAGACCAATTTCCCTGCTGCCACTCACTTCCAAGCTCCTTGAGCGCTTGGTCTTCGATCGCCTAAGCTCCCACCTAGATGACAACAACCTCCTTGACCCACTACAGTCCGGCTTCCGTCCCCTACACTCCACCGAAACTGCCCTCCTCAAAATCACCAACGATCTACTAACCGCCAAAGCCAAAGGCGACTACTCTGTCCTCCTCCTCCTAGACCTCTCTGCGGCCTTTGACACAGTCGACCACCCCCTCCTCCTTAATAAACTACTCTCCCTTGGCATCAGAGACACCGCTCTCTCCTGGTTCTCGTCCTATCTATCCCAACGCTCCTTCATTGTCACCTACAATGGTGCCACCTCCCCTTCTCTCCCCCTCTCTGTTGGGGTCCCCCAGGGCTCTGTCCTTGGACCCCTTCTCTTCTCCATCTACACCTCCTCCCTTGGCAAACTCATACACTCCCACGGCTTCAATTACCACCTCTATGCTGATGATACTCAAATCTACCTATCCACCCCTCACCTCACCCCCTCATTCTCCGCCCGCATCACTCACCTCCTAAACGACATCTCTGACTGGATGTCGCTCAATTTCCTCAAACTCAACCTCTCCAAAACCGAGCTTCTCATCTTCCCCCCAGCCCGCGCCCCCCCCCCCATCCTTTCCATCACTACCAACAACACCACCATCAATCCCGCCCAGCAAGCCAAGGTCCTTGGCGTCACTCTGGACTCAAACCTTTCCTTTCAACCTCATATCAAATCCCTCACAAACACATGCAGGCTCCACCTCCGGAACATCGCCAGGATACGTTCCTTCCTTACCACAGACACCACTAAACTACTAGTACACTCCCTGATTATCTCACGCCTGGACTACTGCAACTCCCTCCTCACCGGCCTACCCCAGTGCAGGCTCTCCCCGCTTCAGACCATCCTGAACTCAGCGGCCAGACTCATCCACCTCACCAGCCGCTCCACCTCTGCCACCCCCCTCTGCCTCTCCCTCCACTGGCTCCCCATTGCCCAACGCATTAAATTCAAATTGCTCACCCTGACCTATAAGGCCATCCACAACACTGCCCCTAACTACCTCACCGATCTGATTCCCAAGTACCACCCTACCCGTACCCTTCGCTCTTCACAGGACCTTCTTCTATCTTGCTCCCTGGTCTCCTCCTCCCACGCACGACTGCAAGACTTCTCCAGGTCCTCCCCCATCCTCTGGAACTCACTACCCCAATCCATCAGACTGTCACCGTCCCTCCTCACCTTCAGGCGCTCCCTGAAAACCCACCTCTTCAGGGAAGCCTACCCCACCCTCACCTAACAGCCGCTGCCCTTCCCTCCTCCTACCACTCCATCCCCCACAGCCGTTTCCTCCTGTGCCTCTACCCCCCCCCTCCTAGATTGTAAGCTCGAAAGAGTAGGGCCCTCTAACCCCTTGTGTACTGTTTGATGTTACTGTTCTGTTTCATGTATTGTCCCCCCCTATTGTACAGCGCTGAGCAAACCCTTTGGCGCTATATAAACTCGATAAATAAATAAATAAATAAATAAATACAGTCATGAAAACCAAGATAATAGGTTTTTGAAACATTGGGATGATACCAATAAGTTGGAAATGCAAAGAAGCCATGTCCAAAAATTCTACTCAGTCACTAAAGTGGAGGCTCTTTTGCAACCAATCCGGTAGGGTGGGGGGTTTGGTGAGTGTGGTCAGTTTTTCAGTTTTTAATAGGAAAGTAGTGGGACTGGCAGGAACACCAGGGATTTCACACAAAGGAAGACATACAAAGAGAACAGGATACTTTTTCATACAAGTACATGGTACAGCAGGCACCTATCAGGGATATGAAATGCTGAGTTTACATATTCTTTAAAGCTGAACTCCAGGCAAGCAGCTACATATAGAGATGAAATACATTTGTAGGTACTAGCCAAAGGATTGCTATTTATATTTACCCAGTTCTGAGATTTGCATAGCTCTGCCATACAACAAAGCATTATCTAGCAAGGATGGAGACCTGCAGTTAAATAACACTTACAGAAGTAGGCCATTATAGTTGTAATTCACAAACCTGTAAAAGATAAACAACCCAATTCATATAGATTGATATCACTATTGAACACTGATGTCAACTTGCTTGCCCGTGTCTTGGCTGCTCGCCTGGCTAAGGTTATACAAAAGTTGATGCATACAGACCAGTTGGGTTTTTCCCTAAGAGATCCACTGCCCTTAACATTCAAATACTCCTCAACAACCCGGGTAGCAGAGCAATTTTATCTCTTCGATGCTGCCAAGGTTTTGACAGTGTCAAGTGGAACTATTTATAGGCTGTTCTTCATAGATTTTACCTTGGGAACAGGTTTATAGCTTGGATAAAACTTTTCTATGGAGAACCTGTGGAGCTTTGGATTAATGGTGCTCTCTCAGAGGTACTAGGCAGGGGTCGCCATTGTTCCCTGTTCTTTTTGCCTTGGCATTGGATCCTTTAGCAGCCATGGTCAGCCTGATATAGTTGGATTTCAACGTGCAACCCAGGAAGATAAAATTTCCCTGTACGCTGACTGTTATACCTGGGGGACACCGCTGGCTCAATAACAGCAGTAATGAGCCTCATTGAGGAATATGGATCATATTCTGGGTTCTCCATAAACTGGCAGAAATCATTTCTCCTCCCACTAGACCCTCTGACTGCTGGATTGCCGGCAAGAGCCTGCCAGATAGCTGTGGCGTCCTCCTTCTGTTACCTTGGAGTCATAATTACATCTGACCCCCTGGGAATACTTCTCGTTGAAGCTTAAACCAATTCTGCATAATTATACAAGTAAATGTGCTAGTTGGTGTAAGTTTCCACTGTCAGTGATTGCCCGTGTCAACCTAATTAAAATGATATGGGCACCACAATTGCTTTATGTCTTACGCAGTTGTCCAATAAATGTTCCCCACACATGGTTTCTATGCCTAGACTCCCAATTTCGGGAATTGATCTGGCGAAGGGGCCTGCTAAAATTAAGCTATCTATTTTGTAATACTCCAAATATCAGGGAGGTATGACTGTACCTCAAATCCATTTTTATGCTGCTCAGCATCAACATCTATTGGGCTGAGCTGTACCCAATCATACCGACCCCTTTCATAACATGCTGACGAGCTTGGATACAGCCTACTCTGCTCTTTCACACTTAGAAATGGGTTTGCCAGCTGTTCTATCCCACTGCCCAATGGTGGCACTGTTCATACATATATGGAGAGCCGTTAAACGTCAATTGGGATTGGTAGGTTTTTTTCTTTTGTACTCCTATTTGAGGTAATAGACTATATGTTGAACTATATAAGCTACAGGACACACAACACTGGGCAGAGGCTGACATAAAATATATTTTTCAATTATATGTGGACACTGTTTTGAAATCCTTTGACCAGCTGAGGTTAGAGTTTCCTATTCTTTGCCACTGTTTACTAGTATCTACCACTGCACCATGCGTTACAGAAGCAGGGTGGACATTCTGCCACCCAACTGGCCCATTCACACTTCTTGGACTCCATTTTTTCATAGATTAACAAGATGGGAGCCTTCTCTAGAATTTACTCATGCAAACACAAGGACTTGGCTTTCTTACCCTGTAGGAGGAGGTGGGAGGCAGATATAGATGGAGAAAGCTTGGAGATGTCGTTGGCTGTTGTACCATTGGTGTCAGTGTCTGCTGCACAGAAACTATTTCAACTATTCATTCTTTACCACACCTACCGTACACCGGCACAACTGTTTGCCTGGGGCAAAAGGATCTCTCCCATTTGTCCCAAATGCAATGCATCACAAGGGATTTTATCCACAGGATCTGGAAATGACCCAAACTTGTTCGTTATTGGGTAGAGGGCAGAACTGTTATTAATCAAACGTATGACATACAACTCCCTGTGGATCCACTGGTTTGCTTATTAGGGGCGTTAGATGTTGAACAATATACCCCAGCTGTCTACACAGCCCTCACCCGTCTCTTATACATGGCAAGGAAACTTATTGCACGCTTTTGCCCCCCCCCCTCCCCCAGCTGTAAACAATGGGTGGACCAGGTGAATTACATTCTTATTAGAAGAATACCTATCAATGTAGAAATTAATCCAAGAAGTTTATGGCTATAAGGCAATGCTAGCTTGACACTCACAGTTTAGCCCCTCCACAGCTCACCTTACATAGGCTATTGCGAAAATAGGGGTAGATATTTTGATATTGTATACAGCTGCTTGCTCCTGTTGACCTAAAGCCATCTTGTGTTCATTTGTTATGTCTGATAATACTTATTGTAAGCCAAAGGAATACTCCTATTTACTTTCCTGATGCTACTTTGAGCATTACAGTTCTCGCTTAATGTCACTATATATCCCCTATAGTGCACTGAATGTAATGCAGTGCACATTGCACTGCATTACATTCTTTCCCACGCTTGATGGCTGGGAAATCTTTCAACGGGGACCTGGAAGTGGCATCACATCATAAGACAAGAAGGGGAGGGGAGCGGAATTATCTGTTCTCCTCCCCCATACCTGCCTGCAGCCACTGACTGGTCCCGGGCCCAGAGATAGGCAAGTGGAGCCTGGGAGACATAGTGGGCAGGGGGGGCGCAGGCTGGCATCATAGTGGGCTGTGTGGAAGCAATCAGGCGGCAACGCTGCTGCCCAAATGCTTCACCTGACAGATGAGCCCTGCTGCTTGTCCGCAGCAGGGGCTAAAGGAAAAAAAACCTACCTGCCCAGCGAGCCTGGAACTACATGTCTCGGGCATCTGGCGATATGAATTGAACATCCCTGAATCATTAGCATTATAGTCTCAATAATATGTATGTGCAACATTGTGTGCCTTCTCTAAGTTTTTAAATACATTGTTGATCCTGCCAGTTACTTCTCCTTTGTTAGTGGCGGCAATGATCTGTGGGCTTATTTACCCTCTGCAGAGTTGCCACCACTTGTGATTATAATTTAGAAAGGAAAAGCCTTGCATTTTCATGATCAAAATGGCCCGAGCGTTGGGCAGGACCATATAGATGTGTATATAGACTGCACTGCCAAAAATATGAACCAAAATTACTTAACAATTTGCCACATGTGAAAATGCAAAAAATGGAAAAAAAATTGTATAAATGGACAACACAAGAAAATACAAATAATGTCCAATGTATCAATAAGTCGCATTCAAATAACAGTTGCTTGAAAGCCAAAAGATAGGTGAACAGGCGCTGCCAGAAAAAAACAGGTGACCACTTCCAGGTGCTTCAGGTGACCCCACATGGATTTACACTCGTGCAATAGATGGACCTTCTATTCCTAGATAGGTCTCACTGCGCTTTTTTTGGTTGGACCCACTGTGTGTCTTGTCACTAATTTGACCATTCATATGTACCAGGAATGCAATTTCTTTCCATGCTATACACCGCCACTCAAACAGTTTCAGGGAAAAGGTTCATTGCGCAAAGCAGCTGACTTTATTAAACCATATAAACCTAACAATTACACCGCAATCACATGTATATGTGCCTAGGACCGGCACCAGGTACATACAGCGCTTGTTGTTAAGATGGCTGCCACCACCCCGAGATCAGAAGCTGTCTTGTGTTCCAGGGATGGGATGGGATTGGATGTGATGTATCGGCTGGGGAACACTGCTTCAATTAGTTTCATCTGTAATTGGTCGTCTTCAGGAAGCTAATGTTCACCATTTTGGAAGTTGGGCAGTCTGTCCTGCCATGAATTGCAATGACAGGAAGAGCATCTGTCAATCAGATCCTCTTATCTGTGCCATCGGGCAGTGCTGCTGGCAATGTAGGCAGTTGGGAGCAAAAGTGTTTGACAGTTTCTTCTCCTGTCATTGTAATTCACTTTAAAAACAGAGGGTTTCCTTGCACACAATTACAAATGTGTGGAAGCCGCAGTGCCCACATTATGTCTTCTCTCTATACTGTGGTTTTGAGAGTCTCTAATTTTGAGCACATATAGCAGTGGATAAATGAACAGCAGGTCTGCCTGGAGGGTGCTCACTCCTTCTTAAAGGCACAGGGACACATTGGAAGCCCAGCAATAGTACCATGACAGCTGAAAGCATTCAATGTACCCCCACACCAAATCAGCGAACAAGCTATATAAAAAGATGGCAACCATCCCAATTTATAACTAGCCTTTGCAGTAAGGTGCACATGGAAGGGCAACGCACATCACAAACAAACAAAAAATTCCCAGCACACTTACCTGCAAAACAACCAAATTGACCCTATCTAACAAATCACATTAAAAACAGAAGGTGTTCACCTGACCTGAGACGAAAGCAAAGAAGGAAGGTACCAAATTTTCCGGCGCATAAGGCGACTGGGTGTGTAAGACGACCCCCTCATTTTCCAGATAAAACATAGGTTTTGGGCTATACTCACTGTATAAGACTACCCCCCTTCCGAGGCAACACCACTTAAAAACATCAGATTTTTTTAAATGGTTATGACTTACCGGTACTTAAAATCCTTCAAAATCCTCATGTTCATCCTCTGACATCATAAGTTCATGAATGACATCTTGTGATACATTTGTAAGACAGTCATCATATGGATCAAATTCCAAATCAGATGGTTACTGCTGGATGTGTGGTAATACGGTAGCTTCGGCTACATACAGTATATATACAGCCCGCTGGATGTGTGGTAATACGGTAGCTTCGGCTACATACAGTATATATACAGCCCGCTGGATGTGCGGGAATACGGTAGCTTCGGCTACATACAGTATACAGTATATATACAGCCCGCTGGATGTGCGGTAATACGGTAGCTTCGGCTACATACAGTATACAGTATATATACAGCCCGCTGGATGTGCGGTAATACGGTAGCTTTAGCTACATACAGTATACAGTATATATACAGCCCGCTGGATGTGCGGTAATGTACATACAATATACCGCGCTGAGCCAAGCTGACTCAAAACAAATGTCCCTATGACAGATTAATCTGTCAGCTCGCTGGATGTGCGGTATATACAGTATACTGAGCCAAGCGGTTTCAAAACGTACCGGTACGTCCCTACGGTAATCAGCCCGCTGGATGCGTGTATGTACGGTAGCTGCGGCTACATACAGTATACACTGGGCCAATCACGGCGAGCGATGTATTCTACTAATGAATACAAAGCCTGCTCGGATTGGCTGAGGTTGTGACATCATCAGCCCACCTCTCTGACTCAGCCAATCCGAGCAGGCTTTGTATTCATTAGTAGAATACATCGCTCGCCGTGATTGGCCCAGTGTATACTGTATGTAGCCGCAGCTACCGTACATACACGCATCCAGCGGTCTGATTACAGTAGGGACGTACCGGTACGTTTTAAAACCGCTTGGCTCAACGCAGTATACTGTATGTACATTACCACACATCCAGCCAGCTTGACCCAAACAAACTCAAGGTTCACATTTTATACCCCGCATATAAGACGACCCCCAATTTTTGGGGTATATTTTTAAGTATAAAAAGTAGTCTTATACGCCAGAAAATACTGTATTTAGAAGCATTTTTGTTATACGTGGCTGTCTAAATTCGTTGGGGAAGAAATTGCCAACGGCGATTTGTAAAACCAGCATTTAGGTTTACAACCCCTTTAATGAGCTCTGATCATTGTGCTGCACACACAGAGAGCATAGTCCAGGTATTCATTCAGGTGTTGCTGGAGTAAATAAGTCCACCACATCCCACTTGTTAACATTATAGAACCCCTGCTTATGATTCAGGATGGGAATTTCCCGAACACGCCCAATGTGGACTCGACCTATTTTCTCCCATACAGAAACATTAATGTAAAAAAGAAAAAATGTTTGAGCTAGGAAGTTTCTTAGGGCCACTGGATACCACTGGGATTGAGATTGTGAATGTGATGAATAATTCAGGAAGCAGAGAGGGAGGAAGTTACACAACACAGACTTCCGTACGTTTTTTCCCAGTGAGTTTCGTGAAAGCAGCTTGCAGTGGATTAGAGAGCTGAGATTATGGCTTCACACTCTTGTGCTATACAGTAGTAATCCAAGCAATAAAAGAGAAAATTCCCAGCTCTAACTTGCCAACCAGCTTGCAAACAAACCGAATTAACCTGTCTAACAGTATGCGTAAAAACGGGTTTAGTTAGCACACATTTGCAAATACATGCGTAAGCTGCAGAGCCTCTTCACGGCACCCCAATTTTCCGCAGTTCCTAACTCTACAAATTTTGAGAGCCCCCATAGTAGAGGCACATGTATTTAATGGATAGACCAAGGGCAGGTGGACCTGAGGGAGTCCATCCCTTCTTAAAGCTACAGGAGCACACTGGACACCCAGCATGTATCATAATGGCAGCCAATGTGTCCAGTGCGCCCCCTCGACCAACAAGTCAACAGTACAAAAAATGGCCACTGCCCCAGTCTATAACTGGCCTTCACAGCAAAGAGCACATGGAAGGGTGAAGCATGTCAAACAACAAAAAAGAAAAATTCCCAGCTCAACTTACCAACCAGCCTGCAAACAAACAAAATTGTCCTGTGTAACAGTATGCGTTAAAAACAGGGGTTCAGTTAGCACACATTTGTAAATACATGCGTAAGCTGCAGAGCCTCGTCATGGCGCCCCGACATTCTGCAGTTCCTAACTCTACAAATTTTGAGAGGCCCCCATAGTAGAGGCACATGTATTTAATGGATAGACCAAGGGCAGATGGACCTGAGGGAGCCCACCCCTCCATAAAGGTACAGGAGCGCACTGGACACCCAGCATATTGTTAGGCTAATTCGGTTTGTTTGCAGGCTGGTTGGTAAGTTGAGCTGGGGATTTTTCTCTTTTATTTTTTTACATGTGTTCCCCGAGTGTGAAGGCCAGTTATAGACACAATTCGCAAGGACATTGCCGCAACTCACACGCCCTCTCAACCCGTCCCCTCTCACACAGCTACCCCCTCATCCCCCCTCCCCCTCAACATTACCCGCAGGGACTTCGTCACTGCTCAAACTCCCTCCAACCCCGTTCCCCCTCACTCAGCTACCCCCTCATCACCCCTCTCCCACGGCCCCACCACTGCTCTGACCTCCACTCCCACCCCACCCTACATTCCTCATACTGAAGCTCCCCCAACACTCCACACCTTTGACCTTACTACCATTGAGGAAGTCTCCAAGATCCTCTCTGATGCCCGCCTCACCACCTGCCCCCTCGACCCTATCCCCTCACAATTCCTACGACCTCCCTCCCCCTCCATCCTACGCTCCCTCACCCACATCTTTAATCTCTCCCTCTCCTCCGGCACTTTCCCCTCCCCACTGAAGCATGCACACATCACCCCCATACTTAAAAAGCCCTCCCTGGACCCCAATGACCCGAACAACCTCAGACCCATCTCCCTGCTCCCACATACATCTAAACTCCTCGAGCGCCTCGTCTACACCCGCCTATGCTCTCACCTCAACAACAACAACCTCCTCGATCCCCTACAGTCTGGCTTCCGCCCCCTACACTCCACCGAAACCGCCTTACTCAAACTCTCCAACGACCTTCTAACCGCCAAAGCTAATGGCCACTATTCAGTGCTCCTACTCCTTGACCTCTCTGCGGCCTTCGACACAGTTGACCACCCCCTCCTCCTCAAAATACTACACTCCCTCGGCCTCAGAGATTCTGCTCTCTCCTGGCTCTCATCCTACCTGTCACAACGCTCTTTCAGCGTTACCTATAATGCTACCACCGCCCCCTCACTCCCCCTCTCTGTTGGGGTCCCTCAAGGTTCTGTCCTTGGGCCCCTTCTCTTTTCCATCTACACCTCCTCCCTTGGCCAACTCATACACTCTCACGGCTTCAACTACCACCTCTATGCCGACGACACACAAATCTATCTCTCAACCCCCCACCTCACCCCCTCGGTCTCTGCCCAAATCACACACCTTCTTAGCGACATATCAGATTGGATGTCGCTCCACTTCCTTAAACTGAATCTCTCCAAAACCGAGCTCCTTGTCTTCCCCCCCAGCCCGGACACCACCCCCCATTGACTTCTACATCACATCCAACAACGCCAATATCAAACCCGCTCTGCAGGCCAGAGTACTTGGTGTCATTCTGGACTCCAACCTATCCTTCCAGCCCCAAGTCCAATCTTTAACAAACTCGTGCAGACTCCACCTCCGCAACATTGCCAAAATCCGCACGTTCCTAACCCCAGAAACCACTAAACAGCTCATCCACTCCCTCATCATATCACGACTCGACTACTGCAACTCCCTCCTCACTGGCCTGCCTCGCCGCTGGCTATCCCCGCTTCAGTCGATCCTGAATACGGCTGCCAGACTCATTCACCTTTCCAACCGCTCCATTTCCGCCACCCCCCTCTGCCAATCCCTCCACTGGCTTCCGATTGCGCAACGGATCAAATTTAAAATCCTAACACTGACGTACAAAGCTGTCCACCATACTGCCCCGAACTACATCACTGACCTAATATCCAAGTACCGCCCAGCACGCACACTCCGCTCCTCACAAGACCTCCTTCTCTCTAGTTCCCTGGTCTCCTCCTCCCATGCCCGCCTCCAGGACTTCTCCAGGGTGTTACCCATCCTCTGGAACTCCCTTCCCCAACCCATCAGATTATCACCTACTCTCCTCTCCTTTAGGCGCACCCTGAAAACCCACCTCTTCAGGGAAGCCTACCTCACCCCCTGCTAACTTGCTGACCTCCTCCACTCTTCCTACCACTCCATCCCCCACAGCTATCTCCTCCTGTACCACTATCCCATCCCTTCTAGATTGTAAGCTCGAAAGAGCAGGGCCCTCAATCCCCTCATGTTTTGCATTGTATTGGTATTGTTCTGTCACATGTTCTGTCCCCCTTTGTAATGTACAGCGCTGAGTGAACTATTGGCGCTTTATAAATACTGTATAATAATAATATAATAATAGACTGGGGCAGTGGCCATTTTTTGAACCATTTTTTTTTATACAGTAGTAATGCCTGGAACTCTACATTTTCTGCCATTCTTAATGGCACCACAGTGTTCACAGTACAGTAGGTACCAAAAGACCTGCACTGCAGCACACCACAATATACAGCACAGGTGTTGTATTGGGCGTTAAAAAAGCTACAGGTCCAGTTTTTTTATACCCTTTTTATGTGTTGCCAGTCCATTGCTAACGAATGGGCTTCCCTAAAGGGGTTCTAAAGCCTCGAGTTATTTTTCTTTACCTTAACCTCTTACCTGCCGCCCTATACCAGATGTACTGCTACAGGGTGGTTTAGTTGGGCAAAATCACGGAAATATACGTGATTTTGCATTAACGGGTAGGGTGTGTGTGCTGCCATACTCGTGCTGCTATTGGCCCCTGAGGATGTTGGTCACCGGGTCCTGGCCCGGTGATTTTCAGCTGGGACTCGGTGATAATCAGCAAAGCTGAGAAGGGAGATATCTGTGTGTAAAGAACATAGGTCTCGCCCCTGTCAGCATGTGTGCTGCTTTCTATATCTCTGCACAGCAGAGAGGTATAGAAAGCAGCAGGTCTGCTTAGTAAAAAACACAGTACACAATAAAATCACCCCCACACAGTTAACCCTTTGATCTCCCCAGATGTTAACCCCTTCCTGCCCAGTGCCATTAGTACAGTGTCAGTGCTTTCTATTAACACTGATCACTCTATTAGTGTCACTGGAGATGTCAGTTCCCCCCAGTGTCAGATTGCCTGCCGCAGTCCCGCTATAAGTCGCTGGTCGCTGCTATTACTAGTATAAACAAAATGACTAAAAATTCTATACCTTTCATGTAAACCAATTAATATACATGTATAGGGATTATTTTAGCAAAGACATGTAGTAGAATACATTTTGGCCTAATTTTTTGACGAAATTTAATTTTTAAAATTTTTTTATTGGATATGTTTTTTTATAGCAAAAAGTCAAAAATATAGGTTTTTGGGGGTTTTTTCAAAATTGTCAGGTTTTTTTTTTTTATAGCTCAAAAATCAAAAAATGCACAGGTGATCAAATACCACTGAAAGGAAGCTCTATTTGTGGGGCAAAAGTTACATAAATTTTATTTATACACAGCGTTGCATGACCGCACAATTGTCGGTTAAAGTAACGCAGTGCTGTATCACAAAAAATGGCCTGGTCAGGAAGGTGGGTGATCTTCTGGAGGGCAAGTGGTCAATGCATTCTATGCATTAAGGTAAAAAACGTTCTGTGTCACCGACTCCCCCCCCCCCATACTTCCATGAGCCCATGTTGATCCAGAGCTGTGCACAAGAGCTGCAGCTCTCCCAGCTCTGTCCTTCCTCACTGGGCAGATTGATAACAGCAGTGGGTTGCTATCAATCTGCCCAGTGAAGAGGGACAGAGCCGGGAGAGCTGCAGCTCTTTGGTTGACACTGGATTTGATTTGTCAATCAAATCCAGTGGTGAAGGTGTGGGGGTGGGGCTGAGCTCCCAGTGTCTGTGTCAATAGACACAGACAGGGAGGCTTGGGACCAAGCCTGCACGAGTGCCCCCATGGAAAGCAGCTTTCCATGGAGGCAGTGAGTGGGTGAGGGGAGCCAGGAGCGTCAGCAGGGGACCTGAGTAGAGGACAGTCAAGGCTGCTCTGTGCAAAACCATTGTACAGAGCAGATAAGTATAGCATGCTTGTTGTTTTCATTTAAAAAAAAATGGAAGCTTTAATATCACTTTAACACAATACATATTAATACATGAAATTTTAAAGCTTAAGTGCAGACAAAAGCAAAAAAGAAGAAAATCAGCACAAGGGACATAACTTAGTCTTTTAGATGAACTCCTTCTCCATCCCTGTCCTCACCCACCCACCTCCCACCGCTGCCATAACCTTCTGGTGTGGTGGGGTTAATATAAGTAAGGGGCTCTCACAAAAACCCTCATCAAGAGAGCCCAACTATGCCCTTCATAGAAGCCGTACTACAGTTTCTGTGAATAGAACAGGATCTCTGAATGGAGGGGACTGAGCCCCCATTCTTGGATTCTTTTGATGACGGACTGTGACAGCCCATTAGAAGATGACGGAGAGCAGGATGAAGGAGCATTTCTACTAAATGAAGGGGAATCCGCACAAGGGACACATCGTACTGACTAATTTATGCTCAATTTTCTGTTTTTACTTTTTCTGCACTTAGGTTTTAGCCTGTCTGCAGTCAAGTGTAAAGCAGCATCTATTTAAGGCGGCTGTAATGTACCCCCTCCAGAAAATGCTATCTGCCTGGCTTTCTGAGTCGCTACCAAGAAGCAAGCATGTTACCATTAAAATTGGGCAAAGTCTTTTATATGTTCTGCATGTCAGTGATTTAGGAAGTACACGGAGGAAAAGAAATGTAATCTCCAAACACGGAAAGGTTTCTTCACAGTGAGAGCTGTGAAAATGTGGAATAGACTCCCTCGAGAGTTGGTTCTGGCCAGCTTAGTGGATTGCTGTAGGAAAGTCCTGGATTCTTTCTTGGATACACAGAATATAACTGGATACTAACATTTATAGGTAAAGTTGATCCAGGGAATATCCGATTGCCTCTCGGGGGATCAGGAAGGAATTTTTTCCCCTGCAGGAGCAAATTGGATCATGCTTTGTTGGTTTTTTGCCTTCGTCTGGATCAACTGTAGGTATAGGATTATAACTTTTTTTTTTGTTATGGTTGAACTGGATGGACTTTTTTCAGCCAGACTAATGCAGGCCATAGACTGGGAGAAAACCGGCCATTTTTTTTAGAAAAGCGAAAAATCGGTCATTCAATCAGCCGACGTTACCACCATTGGTGAAAAAAAGGCGGCTGATTTTCGTCCAGTCTACGGCCGGCAATTAATATAATAGCGGTGCCCCTGCAGAGAGCTCCGCTATTATATTTGACATTTAATAGAAGTAGAAATAGAATTTGAATAAGAAAAGAAGAAATAGAATATGAATAAAAAGAAGAAATAGAATATGAAGAAGAAGAAGAAACAGAATTTGCAGAAGAAGGAGAAATAGAAGAAATAGAATATGAATCAGAAATAGAATATGAATAATAATAAGAAAAAGTTGCAACATTGTATCTATTTGTATCCATTTTGGATACAGATGTTTCTATTCGGATACAAATAGATACAATGTTGCTATACTTTTAAATGTCAAATATAATATCGGACTGAAATTCTTTTTTTTTTCTTCTTCTTCTATTTCTTCCTCTTATTCATATTCATATTCTGTTTCTTCTTATTATTATTCATATTCTATTTCTTATTATTATATTTCTTCTTATTCTATTTCTTCTTCTTTTTCATATTCTATTTCTTCTTCCTCCTCCTCCTCCTCCTCCTCCTCTTCCTCCTCTTCTTCATCTTCCTCCTCTTCTTCCTCTTCCTCCTCTTCTTCCTCCTCCTCCTCTTCTTCCTCCTCCTCCTCTTCTTCCTCCTCCTCTTCTTCCTCCTCTTCCTCTTCCTCCTCCTCTTTCCTCCTCCTCCTTCCTCCTCCTCTCCTTCCTCCTCCTCTCCTTCCTCCTCCTCCTCCTTCCTCCTCCTCCTCCTCCCCTTCCTCCTCCTCCTCTTCCTTTTCTTCCTCCTCTTCTTCCACCTCCTCTTCTTCCTCCTCTTCTTCCTCCTTCTCTTCTTCCTCCTCTTCTTCTTCTTCTTCTTCTTCTTCTTCCTCCTCCTCCCCTTCCTCCTCCTCCTCCTCTTCTTCCTCTTCCTCCTCTTCCTCCTCTTTCTCCTCTTCCTCCTCTTCCTCCTCTTCTTTTCCTTCTTCTTTCATGTCACTGCTCATGCGCATTTTTTAAAATCAGTAAAAAGATCGGCCGATTTGTCCATCATTGCCGCGAAAATCGGCAGAACGACAAATTTGGCTGATTATTTTCCAGCAGGACCGATAATCCAAAAGGGCAAAAATCACGAAAAACAGCCGACCGATTACCGCACTAACGATCTGAAAATCGGCCGATTATTTTTTTTTTCTGACATTTTTCGTCCCATCTATGGCCCGCATAACTATGTAACTACTTCAGATGTATCTATTAAGGCCTCATTCAGGCATGCTGGATGATTAGGTGCAGTTAAAGCTGTGGATTTTACAGATCTGGCCACGACTGTTCCCACACAAGGTGTCCAAAAAGCTAACAAGATTTTAAAATACAGCAAACGTGCTGAGAATGTTCGTGCAAATGTTTTCAGGAATAATTGTACAAACGTTTGTTTGAAAATCTACTGATGTATGGCCAGCGTAAGCCTTTGGATCGTTAGTACACACAGACAATTAGCACTTTCAGAACTCTGCAGTAGCAGCCAATGTGTGATCTCATTGCAGGTTTCTCTTACCTTCGGTTCATGTCATACAGGTGTAGCACAGACATGTTTCCACGTGTTAAGCCTAGTGATTTCCATGGGCTGCCCTACGCACGGGAATCACTGAAGTCATCCATGGCCCACCATAAAAAATGTTCCACACTGAACCGTTGTGGTACCATGCGATTTGGTGTATGTGAAAATGCACACATTTGCAGATGCATGGGGGTAGTATTAACGGCAGTGCTGTGCATCTTCTAAAGGGCAGTATGTTTTTCTACATGTTGGGAAAGCATATGATTTTGTGTATGTCCCTGACACACAGTAGTGTGAACCTAGCCCTAAGCAACTGTTCGCACTAGTGCGGCTTGTCATGCTATTTGAAGTTTTGAATCGCATGACAAGTTGCACCCTATTGGAGCAATGAAACCCTTCAAATTGGTGCCATGCCAATTTGAAAAAAAAAGGTTCCTGCGCTATTTTTTTCGATTTCAGGAGCGACTTGCATAAACATCTGTGCATGAAGTTGCACAAATGTCCTGCAAGTTATACCTAAAGACGCACTGACATGAAACTGTAAGAACATGCGACTGCAAGGGAAATCTATTTGATTGTAACTTTTATGTTGTACATAGTTACATAGTTAGTCTGGCTGAAAAAAGACAAAAATCCATCTAATTCAGCCATAGAAAAAAAACGTTATACTCCTATACCCACAGTTGATCCAGAGGAAGGCAAAAAAACCCTAGCAAAGCATGATCCAATTTGCTCCCGCTGGGGAAAAAATTCCTTCCTGATCCCCCCAAGAGGCAATCAGATATTCCCTGGATCAACTTTACCTATAAATGTTATATCCAGTTATATTCTGTGTATCTAGGAAAGAATCCAGGACTTTTTAAAGCAATCCACTGAGCTGGCCAGAACCAACTCATTTTCACAGCTCTTACTGTGAAGAAACCTTTCCATGTTTAGAGATTACATTTCTTTTCCTCCAGACGTAAAGAGTGCCCCCTTGTCCTCTGTGATGACCTCAGGGTGAATAACTCTACACCGAGTTCACTATATGAACCACTGATGTATTTATACATGGAGATCATATCCCCCCTTATGTAATATACATGGTGATCGTATCCCCCCTTATGTAATTTACATGGTGATCGTATCCCCCCTTATGTATTATACATGGAGATCATATCCCTCCTTATGTATTATACATGGAGATCATATCCCCCCTTATGTATTATACATGGAGATCATATCCCCCCTTATGTATTATACATGGAGATCATATCCCCCTTATGTATTATACATGGTGATCATATCCCCCCTTATGTATTATACATGTTGATCATATCCCCCCTTATGTATTATACATGGAGATCATATCCTCCTTATGTATTATACATGGAGATCATATCCCCCCTTATGTATTATACATGGTGATCATATCCCCCCTTATGTATTATACATGGAGATCATATCCCCCCTTATGTATTATACATGGTGATTATATCCCCCCTTATGTATTATACATGGTGATCATACCCCCCCTTATGTATTATACATGGTGATCATATCCCCCCTTATGTATTATATATGGAGATCATATCCCCCTTATGTATTATACATGGAGATCATATCCCCCCTTATGTATTATACATGGAGATCATATCCCCCCTTATGTATTATACATGGAGATCATATCCCCCCTTATGTATTATACATGGAGATCATATCCCGCCTTAATCTCCTCTTCTCAAGAGAGAATAAATTCAGTTCCTCTAATCTTTCCTCATAGCTGATCTCCTCCATTCCTCTTATCAGTTTGGTTGCCCTTCTCTGTACTTTCTCCAGTTCCCCAATGTTCTTTTTGTGAATTGGTGCCCAAAACTGAACTGCATATTCCAGATGTGAGT
Source organism: Staurois parvus (assembly GCF_062004578.1). Taxonomy (NCBI): domain Eukaryota; kingdom Metazoa; phylum Chordata; class Amphibia; order Anura; family Ranidae; genus Staurois; species Staurois parvus. The sequence continues at coordinate 8,209,318 of NW_028318271.1, read as the reverse complement.
TGTATATTTAAAGCGGTATTAATTGCAAAGCCAAAAATGGAATGTATTGCAGCTTACCAGTCGCTTGATGTGGTGGCTGTGTTAGTTTTCCTTTTAAGGCCCCATTCACTTGGGGTGGACTCCACTTGACTCCAGTTTGCTCAGGGGTGATCTGTTTGCTGATCCCCCGCTGAGCAGAGCAGATGCATGACAGGTCTATGTCTGCTCTGTTTATGCAGAGAGGACATGGACACAGCCCACTCTGCTGTATGAGTGGCCAGATGAAAACAAACCTGCTGTCCATTTACACCCGACTGCCCTCTTATCCGCTTTATGGCAGGGGGAATGGATCTCCTTCCATTGTGGATCGGATTGGAGGTAGGCGGATGTAAACAAACACAAATCTGTTTACATTCACCAATCCATAGAAGTAAATGGAAGGTCCGACCAGGTCTGCCTGAAAAATGGACAGGCGGACACAATTGGACAGATCATTTGAAAGGTGCCTTAGTCTTTTTTTTCCACCTGGTGATCTGGCCAGTAACGCACCTCCTATATTAGAGTGCCCTCACTTTGGATGAAGGAGCACAGGGGGCACCTTTGGACAGCAGCATTGTCAGTCTGGGGGGAGGGGAATATTAGATGTATTAGCAGATTTAGTTATACAAGCAAACTGAAGCCAAACTCCAGCTCATACTTTGAGTTACAGCAAACAGCTTTTTTTTTCCATTTGGAATAAAGGTTTTACATAAACAAAATTACAGCTGATCATTGTAAGCAGTGTTTAAATGGTTTGTTTTATCCCTGTAAACTGATGCATTCTGCTGGAGAGCTTGTGATTTTGAAAAAAAGAAATCCAGACAAAAGCAGGCAATACATGGGTTGAATTCCGAACGATTTTTCGATCGAATACATCGTTCGTTTTGTAATCCAATAGTACCACCAATGATTTCAAAAATCTGTCGTTTTTCACGAATTTTCCAGCATGCCTGATAAACTAAATGGGGAGGAACTACGAAAATCGGCCGGTGCCATTGCCCCGCTAACAGAGCGAAAATCGGCCGATTATTCCTAGGTCGAACGAAAATTCATACAAAAATCAACCCATGTATGGCCGGCCGTACTGGCTAGATCACACAGAATAAAGAAAGCCTAAAAAAGAAAACTAGTGCAGCCATCACATCAAAGACTTGGTAAGCTGTAATATAATAAATGTTTGCTTTTGGATTTAATACTACTTGGGAAAATGAAAAATTGAAAGGAAACCTAGAACTGTCTCATATCCAGTAAATCTTAAAAATATTGCCTGTGGTTTACTTTAATACTTGAATAGCGCCTGGCAAAGTTCACAGCAGTGCTGTAATTTGAAGAAAACGCAACGTACGCAGGCAGGGTTAACCAAGATACTTTGGTTATTTGTCGCCATGGCCATCGGGAAGCGGAAAGTTTTACAAATCACATTTCTCTGATGAAGGTGGCAATGAAAAAGCAGCCTTGGACTGGAATGACTGTATAAATCACGCCTGAACAGACGGCGTTTGGGTTTTGGAAGGACAATTTCGCGGTTTGTGCGTAGAGGCTCTGGAGAGAATTGCTTTGCGGGAAAAAGGGCAGCAAAGAAGCACAAGAGCTTTTTAACTGACACCTCTAAAACTATTTTGATGTAACACCCCCAGGCTGTGAGCTAAGTAGCAATATGATCTAAAGAAAAGACAAAACTATGCAATTAGACTCGCCGTGCCGTATTCTCCTCGCTTATATGGCGGAAATTACTAGCTGGAAGTCCTGTGGGAAATTGTTAAGTAGCATCACATATATCGCATGGCTTGATGAAAGATCATTTTAGTTTCTCTTCTAGAATACATTCGAACTTAAAGCACACCTTAACAATTTGGTGACTTTCCAGTCTGAAGTGAAAAGAAAGTCTTAATCTGCACGACGAGAACACTTGCCGTCCGAGGTCTGCTGCTTCTATTACACAGACTTTGCTGTCGAAGGGAACCGTGCCATCCAGCATCCTCAATTCCACCTGTTGCCTAGTATTCTAGAGCAGGGTCTCCAAACTTTTCAGTACAAGGGCCTCATCTTCTAATTTTCAAATATTTCTGAACCGAAAAATAAATCTGTACACTTTGGGGTTGATTTACTATTTATTTATTTCAGATACTTATATAGCGCTGTCAAATTACGCAGCACTTTACATATATATTGTACATTCACATCAGTCCCTAACCCACCAGGGGCGTACAATCTAAGGTAGCACAGTGGCTAAATGGTTAACACTTCCGCCTGGCAGTACTAGGGTCGTTGGTTCGAATCCCAACCACAGCACCACCTGCCTGGAGTTTGCATGTTCTCCCTGTGACTGTGTGGGTTTCCTCCAGGTACTCCGGTTTCCTCCCACACTCCAAAGACATGCTGGCAGGTTAATTGGCTCCTGTCTAAATTGTCCCTAGTATGTGTATGTATAAATGTGAGTTAGGGACCTTAGATTGTACACCCCTTGAGGGTTAGGGACTGATGTGAATGTACAATATATATGTAAAGTGCTGCTTAAATTGATGGCGCTATAGAAGTACCTGAAATAAGTAAGGTATCTACTAAGGCTAGGTTCACATCTGTGCGGGTGGTGCCGCTGTGGATCCGCACAAAAATCTGTGCAGCTGCATCACCCACACAGAGGAATGTGGACCCGTGGGCGGGTGTCATTAATTCTAATAGCACGCCGCCTGCACTGGAAATCGCAAAAATTGAGATCTTCCTAACAGGGTAAGAACAACCTGTTCTTTCTTCTTCTTCCTTCCTCTTTTCATTCAATAGAAGGGGGAGTGGGGAGGTGAACATGTAGGAGTGCAGTCTGTACTCCTCTCTGTTGGCGGTGCTATGTTTGAACTGCACTGCAGAAGGGGAAGGAAGTTGCGGGGAATCTAGTTCCTTTATGATATGCAGTGGTTGTTCGATTAGACACATGACCTGCTTGACCCCTGCGTCCATCTTTGATGAGGGCAGGGCTTATTTAAGACACTGGCTCCCTGGTTTGGCGTGCATTTTTGTGAGTGGTCAGCGTGGGGATAGGTTCCCCGTCTGTCGGGGAAAGTGGCTTGAGTTAGGGAGAGGTTCTGGAGAAGTAGGGACAGTGCAAGGACTACGCCTATCCTCTGATCTTGCCGGTAGACCAGCAAAGCCGCATTCCCGTTCCTCGTTGCTGTTGGCATCATTCAAAGTCAACAGACTGCTGCAAACATTTTAGAAGTGGCTCCGGACAGGTGTGCCAAGGTGTGTACCTTGTTGGAACTTCCTGTAATACACAGTTCACCTTATCTTGGCCTGTGATTTCTGCTCCCGGCTCACCATGCTGCCCGCTGCTCACAACCAAGGAAGCATAACCTTTAGGCTAGGTTCACATATGTGTGGGTGCAGATCCACACAAAAATCCACACAGAGGAATGCGGACCCACGAGCGGGTGCCATTAATGCTAATGGCACACCGCCCACACTGGAAATCGCAACCGCACTGGGAACCAAGGTTCCTGTGCGGGCTGCGGTTTCCAAAGAAGTGCAGGGACTTCTTCCCTGCGTGTCCTGGGGCACGGGTGTCCATTCAAATGAATGGGCTCTCGTGCCCGCACGGCCGCATACTCTATATGTGAACCAGGGCTAAATCAGAGAGTGCAAAATCTGGTGTATGGTTGCCAGTCAGCTATTAACTTCAGCTTGTTCAATTAACCACTTGCCCTCCTGCGGATTTATCTCCCCTTCCTGACCAGGCCATTTTTTGTGTTCCGGCGCTGCGTTACTTTAACTGACAATTGTACGGTCATGCAACGATGCACCCAAATGAAATTTTTTCGCACTAATTGAGCTTTCTTTCGGTGGTATTTGATCACCTGTGTGTTTATTTTTTGCTCTATGAAAAAAAAGAAAAGCCTGACAATTTTGAGGAAAAAAACTATATTTTTGACTTTTCGCTATTAAACATGTCCAGTAAAAAAATAAAAAAAATTAAATGGCATAAATTTACGCCAAAATGTATTCTGCTACATGTCTTTTAAAAAAAACAAAAAACAATTGGTTAACATGAAAGTTATATCATTTATAAATGGCGGTATAGATACTGGAATTTTTTTTTTTACTAGTAATGGCGGTGACCAGCGACTTACAGCGGGAAGGTGTCAGGCGTTCTGACACTGGGGGGGAACTGAATTAGTGTCACTGAGATCTCCAGTGACACCAATAGAGTGATCAGTGCTAAAAAAAAAAGCACTGACACTACTAATGGCACTGGACAGGAAGGGGTTAACATGAGGGGCGATCAAAGGGTTAACTGTGTGCTGGGAGTGTTTTACTGGGGGGCAGTGTGTTGGTGCTTCACTGTAAGCACACTGCTCTGGATGGCTGTGCTGAGCAGTGTGCCAGAGCCGACAGGGAGGAGGACTGTTATTAAACAAAGCAGTCCTCCTCCCCATTGGATATGCTCGATAATCACCAGGCACCAGCAAGTAATCAACAGCCAGGACCCAGTGATTGATAGCCGCGGCCTCCAATGGCAGCGCAGGTAGGGCGTGTGTGTAGCTCGCGGGCGCCCCTTACCCGGAAATACTAAATCACGTGTACATGATTTTGTGCACCCCTGCTGCCCTGTAGTAGTGTATCTGCTACTAGGGTCGGGATGTGGTTAAGTTTTGACAATAAAACCTGGAAGCTGATCGGAGCTGCACCAGATTTTGCACTCTCCAGTATTCAGTAAATCAACCCCATTGTGTGCGAGGTTAGCCAGAGGCTGATACATTTCAAATCCAAGTACTTAACGCCTTAAAGTGAGTCTAAAGGCATAATTTAAAAAAAAAACAAATATGTCTATACTTGCCTGCTGTGTGCAGTGGTTTTGCATAGAGCAGTTTGGATCCTCCTCTTCTCGGGTCCCCCGCCGGCTCTGCTGGCTCCTCCATCCTGTTTGGCGCCTCCACAGCAAGCAGCTTGCTATGGGGGTACCCACTGCTCCGTGTGTCCATTCACACACGGAACTGTGGCTCGGCCCTGCTCTCTCTCTCTTCTCATTGGTTCACTTGCTGTGATTGAAAGTAGCCAGAGCCAATGGCTTCCCCTACTGTCTCAGCCAATGAGATGAGGGAGTCCAGGGGTAGCCGAGAGTCCAGTGCACATCGCTGGATCGAGAGGGGGCTTAGGTGAGTATTGGAAGGGGCTGGGGGGATACTGCACACAGGTTTTTCACCTTCATGCATTAAATGCATGAAGGTAAAAAACCTTCAGCCTTTACAACTACTTTAACGCTTCTTGCATTTTAAAAAAATTATATTCGCTGATTATATAAGTGAATGGAGAGTGGCATAGGTTTGTGTCTTTTATATCTGCTTGGAGGTCAGCTTTAAAAGCGAATTAAAAAAAACTCACCCTCAACTGTATACATTTTTGATCCGATGCTGCATCTGTCCCCCACCACTTCTGAGACCAATAACTGAGTGATCAAAGACCGCTGACCGCTCAGTTCTCTGTCTTCAGTGAGCAGAGAGTGGTGGCTGTCAGTCACCGGCGCTCTGCTCTGCCCCTCCAACCCTCACTGGAACGCCAGGCTGCTGAGGAGGCGGGAGTGTCTGGCTCAGACTTTCAGCAGATTGCTGAGAGGCTGAGCCAGCTGCCGGGCCAGGCTTCTGGGTGTATCCTGACATTAATGTCGGGATCTCTCCAGAGCTTAAACCAACTCAATGACATCAGCCGACACCCAAGTGCACTCCTGTGATCCCCAGGAGAAGTAGGGCCAAAAGAGCTTTGGCCCGACTTCTCCTTCAACTTATAAACTGCAATAATACCTTCAGATATGTGCTCATTGAGAATACGATTGATTACCCTCTCAGTCCTGGTTCACACTGATGCGGTGCAATTTCTATGCATTTTCAGTTGCAATTTCAGAAGCAGTTGTGGTGTAATTCTGCAGCGATTTCTGTCCTATGCATTTTTATTCAAGTGTATGTGTGTATGTGAAATGCATCGCACCAAACACACACAGGACTCTTTTGGAAATCGCATTGTGCTCAGAGCGCATAGGTGTGAACAACCTCCATGGAAAGCTATGTTATCCCCCTTGATATGCAAATCCATGTGTTCTGGAATTCAGAACCGCATTCGATTCGCATCGGTGTGAACCAGGGCCCAATGATGCATACATGAAGCTGTTATATGTTTGTGAGGAGTTTATTTGGACAGGAACTAGAAGGGGCTCAACTTAATGCTAAAAAAATGCCAGACTTCTTCCAGTTTTCATATTTCATCTGCTTTTATTTGAAAAATCTGATGGATTATTTTTATTCTTTATTTTAGGTTTTTGCCATATGTTGGAATGGTAACTATCGTGATGAATGATTATCCCAAATTTAAGGTAAACTAAACCTTTTTTTTGATGATTTTTTTTTAGCAGACCTAAACGTATCTTGATCTACTGTATCTCCCCCACCACTCTGTATTTTTAAAGAATTTAAAATCTTACCTTATAGGAGCTTCCAAATTTTTTTACTGGTCAGAATATTTTCGGGTCTGAGCTGTGACCAGAGGTTGTATCTGTATGCAGGGCTGGATCACACCATGAATTGCACAGGAACACGTTGTGCAATTCACATGCGATCTGGGTACATTCATTTCAATGGTTTGAAATCATACCGCACCGCCCCAAAAGTACTTTCTAAAACACACAGCAACTGGATTGCATGGATGGTACTTCTGTACCATGCGATCTGGTGCATGCAAACGGATGCCCTTGGGGTGTTATTAAACTAACGCGGACACCCACTGCAAAACACAGGCGCAGTGCAAGAAACACGCATGAAATCTGGTGTTCTGATGTGAACTGGCCAAAAGGCAGAGGTGTAACTTGGCTGCTTCTGCTTGTTCAGTACCCTTCAAGCTGTCTAAGGCATTATCCAATTAAGCCACCATGTTGTCATTAACCAAGCGACGGAGGAACCCAGAAAGGGCGAGTAAAATAGCCCCATCCATCCCGTTACATACACAATTTAGTGTTCTATGTACTGAAGACTAAACCCCAGTTTTTTTGCCATCTGTCCCATTGATGAGATTTCCCTTCACTTCCTGTCCTGTAGATATGGGTAGTGAGAGAAAATCTCTCCCATGTAAGGGAAGTGATCTGTTAGCTGTCAGTTATCTCTATTGGAAGATTTCTTCTCCATTTCTGTTCTACAGACCATTCAAAATTTTTAATTTCCAGCCACTTTCACACTTGGTGTAAAGGGTTTCCAGAATAAAGATGGTGATTTTACCTAGTGAGGACACAGGCAGCAAAAAAACCAGATGTTTTAAATATACAAAGGAATTGTATACAGTACATAAGTCAGAAGGTTGAGCTTTTGACTACTTTTCACATTTTCCATTTCCTACTTTCCTCATGTTTATAGAGCTAAATAGCTCAAGCTGACATTTCCACACATCATTGAATGAGTCAGAGCAGTGATGTCTCCCCTTATCACAGGGCTTCCTGCAAAGATTTCCATCTGACACACTAGGGGTCATTTACTAAAACCGGAGAGTGCAAAATCTGGTGCAGCTGTGCATGGTAGCCAATCTGCTTCTAACTTCAGCTTGTTCAATTCACCTTTGACAATAAAACCTGGAAGATGATTGGTTTCTCTGCACAGCTGCACCAGATTTTGCACTCTTCAGTTTTTCTAAATCAACACAAGTGTCTGAAAGGTAACAGATTCTGCTATGCCCATAATGTATGAACATTATTAAACTACGGCTTTATTTATTTTTGTATTATGTATAATGTACAAAAAAATTAAGAAAAATACTCCAAAGCCAGTAGGCTAGGTTCACATCTCTGAGTGTTGAGAACGCACACAAAAGCATCTGCTTTCCAACACACAGGGGAATGCAGGGAACTCAAATTAGCAGGCTCAGGGATTTTGCTTTGGGAACACCTAACAGTGGGCCTGTGGGTTCTCCAAGACAGGAATTCTCAGCTCCACCCATCAGTCTTTATACAATATAATATGAATCCTTCTTGCCATGCTCACACCTGAGGGATGGTGTGACAAAGAATAAGGAATGGTTTAGTGCTGCTCACTCTGAAAGGAATCGTGGAAATTCCTTTCAAGAATAATATCAAGACTACTAATAGCCAAACTGATGCTTCTTTAATGGTCACTTGATGCTGAACGCCAAGCAAACAGCAGAATTTACAAATTAATTACTTATATGGGAGCTTTTTTTAGATGCCAAATGATTAGTACTTCTGTCCACCCCTTCCTGAAATTTTCACAGCTCTGCCACACACCACAGTCCTGTCTGGCAGGGTAGGGGGCTCTTCTGCCTTCACTAAAACTTCCAGGTTTTGTCTCTCCCCCAGCCTGTGATTAGACAGTGAAAGGGAAGCAGCAGACAGAGCAGCTGATCTCTAAGGTTAGGTTCACATCTGTGCGGGTGGTGCCGCTGTGGATCCGCACAAAAATCCGTGCAGCCGCACCACCCGCACAGAGGAATGCGGACCCGCGGGTGGGTGCCATTAATTCTAATAGCACGCCGCCCGCACTAGAAAATGCAACTGTACTGGGAATTAAGGATCCCGTGCGGCTGCGTTTTTGCAAGAAGTGCAGGGACTTCTTCCCTGCGTGTCATGGGGCACGAGAGTCCATTCAAATGATTGGGCTTACGTGCCTGCGCAAAATGCGGCCCGCATGGCTTCATATATGTGAACCGGGGCTAAACCCTCACGCACACGGAACATTTTGATAACGCTGGTAACGTTAGCTGTGTAAAGTCACATTAAACATATGAGTTGTTCAGATTTTTTTAGCGTTTTTGCATTAGCGTTTAGCTGCGCTTTGTGGCAGTCTCCCACGTTTGTGTTTTTTAGCATTTTTTTTTACCAAAAAAGTCCAAAAAGCGTTTTACCGCTTTTTTCAGCATTAAAGATTTTTTACAGCTAAAAAACTCCTCTATAAACCCTCTAGTTCTGGGGTTTTTCCAGCCAAAAAAACGTTGATTCCAGTCTATGCATGCATGGACACATAGGATAACATGCTGGGGGGTTTACTGGCTGGAGAAAAAAACATCAAAAGCCAAAAACAGCCGCTGTAAAAATGTCAAGTGTGCATGAGGACTTCTCAGCTGCATGCTCCTTGTCAGCACATGAATTGACTGGATCCTTGCACTCGTTCTCCCTCTCCCATTCAGAGCTTTGCTGTGCTTTAAGGCTAGGTTCATATCTTTGCTTTTTTTGTTTTTTTTGCTTTTAGCACTTTTTCAGAAGCAAAGGAATGCTCAACAATCGATTTGACATGGGTCCCAATCGCAAATGCAGTTTTCTGCAGTGCTTTTTTTAGAAGCAGTGCAGGGATTTTTTTCATGCAGGAAGGTGTGTTTTTGGGTCCATACATTTGAATGGAAGAACTTAAAATACATGTACATGAGTTTTTGGTGCTTTTTTTGTAGGGTTTTGCGTTTAGCAGCCTCCAAAAAAAAAAAAAAGCATGAAGTATGAAAACAAATGTGCTGCAAAAACACACCACAAAAAAAAAAACACTTGAAAAGCACATGTACAGGTGTGAACCTAGTCAAAGACATAAAATGTACGGTAGGTGCCTGTATTAAAAAAAAAAGTTAATGATGTATGAATAAATGCGGAGCTACATTATTTCTGTCTAATATATATACCTGCCTGGAGTTTTTTTTCTATTTAAAAATGTGACATCCGTTATTTTTATTTCTATTTTCAGTACGCGGTTTTAGCAATCATGGGAGCTTTTGTACTTTTAAAACGTGAATCTTAACCTTTGAAGTCGGCATTCGTAGGATGAAGAAAGGAATCACTGTATCTAATATATTCTATGGATTTTTATTTCTGTAACAGAATAATGCAGTCGTGCCATCCATCACTGACCTGTACAGTAAATGTCGGAAGTCATTCTTACTGCTATTTATTTTACTGTTAGGGGGTTTTTCGTTTGTACATCGAGTCATGTCAGATTTTATGGCAACGTGCTTTTCTAATAATGTGATCCAATAAAATGCTGAAACACCGAGTGCTTGGTGATTATCATTACAATGTCATGTCTGGAAGAATTTACACAGGTTATGTCAACCATGCAATTAGTCCTTCAATGGAAGATTTCGCTGTTAAAGTGTGCGTGCGTGCGTGTGTGCGTGTGTGTGGGTGGGGGGAGGAACTATTGTTGTAGTAGTATTGTGCTTCACATATTGTATACTCACATCAGTCCCTGCCTTCAAGGAGCTTACAATCTAAGATCCCTAAATCACTTATGTACACATACTAGGGCCAATTTAGAAAAGAGTATGTATGCATATATATATATATATATATATATAATTTTTTTTTTTTTTACATATTATTTATATACAATTTATTGTTCCCATTAATACAAATTTTATGATTTATATCATGATAATATTGAACTTAAGGCACAGTGGATCACATTATAAAATTGGTATATTATTATAATTTTTAATACATTTTATATGGAGAAGTGTATTATTATATAGGTATTATATGAATTTAGATATGGATTAGAAGTAATTAAATATAAGTCTTGGGGCACGGTATTTTTTATCTCTTGGATGTTTTATAATTGCACATATATATGAGGATGTGACCGAATACCAGCGAACCATTTAGATAATACAACATTTTTTGTTGATAAATTAGTGGCTCACAAGTAAACACATTTAATTTAATTCAATTTAGAAAAGAACCAGCATATTCTTGGAGTGTGGAAAGAAACTGGAAAACCTTGAGGAAACCCATGCAAGCACAGAGACAATCTGCAAACGCCATGCAGATAGGGTCTTGGTTTAGATTCGACCAAGGACCCAGTGCAGCAAGACAGAAGTGTTACTTATAAAAACACCAGTCAGCAGTAACTTTATGACCACCCACCTTAACCCATCGAGGCATGGACTGCACTAGACCTCTGAAGATATGCTGTATTATCTGGCACCAAGCCATGAGCAGCAGATCCTTTATTTAAAGTTTTAATAAACCCCGGACCCTGCATTCACTATATCTGGTCTCCCACAGTACAGTGGAAGTGCAATTATTTTAGTAAATATAAACTGCTAAATACCTTTTCTCATCAGCAGTTAGAACAGTCTTGTGACTTCTATAAGTGTCCAGTAGAACACATGTTAAAGTTTGTAGGAAGAGTTTTCATTTTGCTCTAGGAGAATGCAGAGCCCCTGACCTCTGTCTGGACAGCACTGATTGGCCCTGTGCTGATCACATGCACCCTCCCAAGTAAAAAAAAAAAAACCTAGCAATACGCACCAAACTGAGCATGTGCAGAGTGACTCCACACTGTCTTATCAGGAGATAAGAGAGGGACACTGGAAGAAGGAAAGGATCAGAGAAGTCAGGATCAAACAGCCTTTTCACACAATTCAGAGGATTAACCCCTTAGGTTCCACAGTGAGCATGCTTTACTGCATATAAAGACTGATTTACTGTTGTGGGTTTACTTTAAGCCCTGTAAGTTGCAAGGGGGGCCTCTATGGATCAGAATTTTTATTTTTTTTCCAACACGTCCCACAGGTGCTCAACTAGATTGAGTTGTGGAGAATTTGGAAGCCCAGTTGACACGTTGAAATTGTGTTACTCAAAACATTTTAGAATTAATCAGAGCAGGCCACCTTCTTCCATTGCTCTGTGCTTCAGTTCTAATGCTCACAGCCCCATACACAACAAGCTGCGATGACACCTTTCAGAACCAACATTAACTTTTTTCAGCAATTCGATCTGCAGTATCACTTCTATTGCATTGGACTACATGGGCTAGCCTTTGCTCCCCACCTGCATCAATAAGCTTTGGCTGCCCATGACCCTGTCACCAGTTCTCTAGTTTTCCTTCCTTGGACCACTTTTGATCATTCCAGACCAGAAACATCCCACAAGAGCTGAAGTTTTGGAGTTGCTCTGACCCAGTGGTCCAGCCATTATAGTTTGGCCCTTGTCATAGTCGCTCAAATACTTACGCTTGGCCTTTTTTTTCTGCTTTCAACACATCAACTTCAGGGACAACATGGTCACGTGTTGCCAAATATATCTCACCCCCTTTCAGATGCTGTTGTAATGAGATAATCAATGTTACTTTTGTACAGTTTTGAGTTGTACATGGCAACCATATTTGCTCATTATATATGCAGTCTTAACCACTTCCCATCCGGCCCATGTACATAAACGGCTGGACGGAAGCAGTGCAGGAGCGGGGGGCAGTTTATAAACGGCCCCCACATTCACTGCCTGTGCACGTTCCCCCGGAGCATGCGGCACCGTGATTCAGTGCCTGCTGTGTCCACTGGACAGAGAGGAACACTGATCGCTATACGGGACCTCTGTGAGGCCCCGATCATGTGATCACTGATTGGCCAGTCAGTGACCACAGGAATAGTAGTAGGCAAGATGTCACTTCCTGACATCATTGCTTACTATGTGTGAAATCTGTGAATGATCACATGGTACAAGGATATTCACAACAGCCTTGTACCATGTGACAAGCTGTGACCAATCACAGCTCGCACAGTATTTCTCAGTGGCTGCAGGAATGCAGCCAGAGAGGAGAAATGATTGCTTTTACAGCCTTTATGGGTGTAAAAGCAATCAGTGTGAAAAAAAAAATCTTCACCCCCAAGTAGTACAGTGTCACAATGATGACACTGTACTGCTAGGGTGCCAGCATGTAAAAAAAATAAAACAAATAAATATAAAAAAATAAAATAAATGTAAAAAAAATTTTGAACATTTTTTATTATAAACTAATTTGTTTTTTTTTTCTTTACTAAAAAGATAGCTGAATACATTTTGGAAAGATTATATGTTTGCAAAACTTTATAAGAAAAACACTTTTTTTTTCAAAATGTTTGGACTTTTTTATTTATATAGCAAAAAAATAAAAATCCCAGTGGTGAATAAATACTACCAAAATAAAGTTTTATCTGGGTCAAAAAAAAAGCTAAAAAATTCATATGGGTACAGTGTTGCATGACAATTGTCATTCAAAGTGTGATAGCGCTGAAAGCTGAAAATTGGCCTGGACAGGAAGGGGGTAAAAGTGTTCGGACTTTAAGTGGTTAAATAAGTGCATTTCTTAAATTTTGCATTGGATCCTGGAAAGCACTGCATCTGGTCAGTGCATTGCAGGAGCCATGCACAGATTCCTGCAGACTATTTCCCCCCCAGCCACAGGTCCGTATGGACTTACAGTCCTAACGGGATAGGGCCAGAAGAATTAAAAATAGTCAACAATGTGCTGATGTTATCCACACTGGTGCTGTGTTGAGGTTTATGAGTCATTCCACCATGGTGAAAGATGGGACTTGTAGTCTTTCAATTCACAGATCCTGTGAATGGATGACAGCGCTATGGAGGTAGAGCTACAAAAAGATGTGCTAAATTTGAAACGCAACAGAATCCTGTAGTGAGATGAACCCCATGATTTGGGGAGTGGTGGTTGGAGAATGTGACCATGTGACTATGTTACAACCTAAACAGGAGTGTAAAATGAAACGTGGTCTGAAAGATGAACTTACAAGTGCATTTTAAAACAAAATGAACCAATATTTTTTGCCTCCTCCCGAAACGCTTACATTTCCAAGGAAAAGCTCTTTGCTGGCTGTGGCTGTGCAGTAGATCACATAGACTTTCCTGGGAGTTTCTCTGGACTCAGGAGGCAGCTGCATAGTCTATGCAGATCCAGTGTGCGGGCACATAAGGTATAAGCATTGTGGGAAGCCACAGCCCGGGGATAAAGGCACAGATGCATCTGGGGAGGGGAGGGAGGTTGTACAAAAGAAGTACATTTTTTGAGAGCACTTATCCTTTCAGACAATGTCTTTAGGTGATGGTCTTGTTCATGAGTTGGCCAAGTTTACCCTTTAACTTAAACCACAAACAAGCAAACATTTCTTCAGACATTTTTGACTTGTTGGAACCTAAGAACTAAATAAATATTTTTCAATGTGCTATTTATTTTGCTTTTTCTTTTTAATAATAATATTTTTCATGGAGTAACGGTTAGATCAGGTGTAGAGGATCCACATCCAACTTTTACATGCATCCAGTTACCATAGGGGGAGGACAGGGCTGACTAGCCATCATAGTTTTAACAGCTATACAGAAATTGATAGTTTGGACTTTAAACTTAAAGTTGACTGTTACCAAAATGGTTGATGCAGGTCTAGGCCAGTGTTTCTTACCATCTGACAGTGTATTTCTAGTGCCTGTGGGGATTTACGTATGTGCACCAACACAGATTGCTCCCCACCCCATCTGTAGTAAGGGGACACTTACTCCTGACCACAGTATTCTGCAAGCTGTATTGTGCAGATACATGATGCTGACCCCTGCACTCTTGCCTGTTGTGCCATATACCTGTCCATGACACTGGGCTATATATGCCTGTCACGGTGGGCATAAGGGAACTTCAGGATCTAGGTTTCATAAGGGATGTACTACAGCCCTAGACCAGTATGGCAACCTGCAGCTGACTATGTTGCAGTGAGTGCCCATGTAGGATCCAGTTCCCAAAGCAACATTTCTGACGGTCCCCACAGTTTGGGGACCAGGTATGGCTCCCAAGGTTTCACTGAGATTGTGCCAATCTGGATGCAGTGCTTCTATTATGGTATCAGAACACAGTGAGGAGTTGATTGAAGAATCCAGAAATAACAACATAGTAAACTAACTGAGCTAAGAGTGTTTTCTCAGTAAAGGAGAGGAGATCCATCACCTTAGGAAACTAGCAAAAAATGGTGGACTCATGGAATGGGGTAGAGTTACAAGGGAGGCACCAATAGGGCATGTCCCCAAAAACTTGACAGTGTCCAATCAACTGAAGGCATGGGCTTATAACCCAGGTTCTATGATTACTTAGCCTCTGTCCTGTACTGTACTCCAACATAAGGAATTTACAGCTAAGTGAAAATTCTTTATTTATTGGTGGGCATAAAAACTTTTTGAAAGAGTTATCTCAGGTTCTGGTCTCACAAAGGTGAGAACCATTGGTCTAGGTAACTGTCAATGTCAAGATCAGCTGCTGAACAGTGGTGTGGCTGAGAAGTAGACATGGGCACAATGGAGATTTTCATTTTGTTATGTTTTGTATGCGTTAGTTCACTAACCTCCCTAGCGGTCTGATTATGTCCATATTTCTGTGCTCAAAGCGGTACATTTTTTTGCATGGAAATATGTATTTTTTTTATTGTAGGCCTGTAATTTTTAGGAATAACTCACTGAAATCTGTCCGCACGAGAGTATAGTAAACATACCGGGCATGTTAAAATTTGAAACACAAAATCATAAATTATAATTTAATAAATAATCATAAAAAATAATAATATAATAAATTTAATTCAATAATGTAATCAAACCAAAAATACTGAAATTTGAAATATAGCGCCAAGTTCGCACATCACTGAGCAAAGTCGCAGAATCGTTTTCAGTGTCTGATGATGAATTTCCCCACAAATCATTATCACTCAATTCTGCAAGTGGTTCTGATTTACTATCGCTGTTCTCTAGCTGGTCTAAAACTGCTTTTGACCTAAAGGGACGCTTTTTGGACGCCATGGACGTTTCTCAGTTTCCAGGCAGAAAGAACAGTAAAAATGCAGGCAGGGCACAGGACAAAGCACTCGGGACAAAATGTATGTGAAATGGTTTGATACAGGAATGTTTTACTATGTGATTTTAGTGAATTTAGTGAATGTCACTTTTTGTCATTTTCAAATTTCCCGTATGTCCCGACGTCGCAGGGGACGGAACCCAGAAGACAGACGCCGGCATCTGCCGGAGGACATTACAGGGGACACTGCAGGAGGGACATCGCGGGAGCACAGGACAAGGTAAGTGAAGAACAGATCCTGGAGCAGCGCCGCATGGTAAGCCCGAGTGTAGCTTGGGGTTACCGCTTGTGGTACTGAAGCTTTACCCCGAGCTACACTCGGGAATATCGCCAGGGAGGTTACAGAATTACATTTCAGCATATTCATTATGTTGACCCAATTAGTTTTGAAATTAGTTTTTTATCTCCCGGGTGGATTCGTTGGTCTGAGTGGATTCCAACATTTTTTCAGTTTTTCTGGAAGATTGCTATATATTTGATATATTATTGAATCAAACTAATTGGAAGGATTCAATATTTTTGAAGCTTGTCCAACCCACCAAAAGAAATGGCATGAGCTGATCGGACAATATCGACTGGCATCATGTGCATTTTGAATGGAACGAAATTTGGATCCGTTCCTTGTCTGTATGCAAATTATCTAACAATTTAAAAAGTCATCCAAATACTAACAGAAAAGTGAATGCTTAGAGAAGGTAGCAGCTAGCACAAAATTGGTGACAAACCAAATAATAAATATGAAAAAATAAGTGCAGCGCTAAATAAAGTGCATTAAACATATAGATGTAATCATAAAAAGATTATATATGTGTAATCCTTAAATAAATTTCAGAAATATATTAAATAACCTAAAAATACAAATTTCAAGAACAAAAGTGTGATAAGGCCACCACTGTGTGAGTGAATTACACTGCAAACAAAAGGTAACAGTCTAAAGAATGTCCAAATCCAAGAAACGATGTCTAATAATACTTCATCTGTGCAGACAACCTCCTCTATGTGAACCCACCACCACTATGCATTCACCAGAAACAAAAAGGTATTGAGCCCAACGTATGATTGTAGCTTAAAGACCCTCTGCAGATCTCTTCTCAGTATAGGTACCACCACAGCCAACAGCTGATCCTGTTAAAAGTTGCTCATTGTTCATAGTAGGGGCACTTTTCCTTGGGTATTTGGGTTGAGGGCTGCAGGGAGAAGTTGGAGGCTTTCTCCAGGGACAGGGCTGAGGAGGGCTGCATACAGCAGCTGGGAAAGGCCGTCTCTTTCTTACTAAACTGGGAGTGGGGCAGAGTGTGCCATGTGTGCCGGCTGTCCCTGCCAAGACTGAAGCAAAGTCTAAGGCTCTCAAGCCCAAAAAGGCTGTGCTAAAAGGAGTACACAATCACAAGAAAAAGAAGAAGATCCAAACCTCTCCTACATTCCAGAGACCTTGAGGCTGAGGAGGCAACCCAAATACCAAAGGAAAAGTGCCCCCACTAGGAACAATAAGCAACTTTTAACAGGATCGTTGCTGGCTGTGGTGGTACCTGTACTGAAGAGTGATCCTCAGAGGGTCTTTAAGCTGCAATCATACATTATTATACAGTATTTATAAAGTGCCAATCGTTTGCTCAGCGCTGTACATTACAAAGGGGGACAGAACATGTGACAGAACAATACCAATACAATGCAAAACATGAGGGGATTGAGGGCCCTGCTCTTTCGAGCTTACAATCTAGGAGGGAGGGGATGGTGGCACTGGAGAAGATAGCTGTGGGGGATGGAGTGGTAGGAAGAGTGGAGGAGGTCGGCAGGTTAGGAGGGGGTGGTGTAGGCTTCCCTGAAGAGATGGGTTTTCAGGGTGCACCTAAAGGAGAGGAGAGTAGGTGATAATCTGATGGGTTGGGGCAGGGAGTTCCAGAGGATGGGTGACACCCTGGAGAAGTCCTGGAGGCAGGCATGGGAGGAGGAGACCAGGGAACTAGAGAGAAGGAGGTCTTGTGAGGAGCGGAGTGTGCGTGCTGGGTGGTACTTGGATATTAGGTCAGTGATGTAGTTCAGGGCAGTATGCTGGACAGCTTTGTACGTCAGTGTTAGGATTTTGAATTTGATCCGTTGCGCAATTGGAAGCCAGTGGAGGGATTGGCAGAGGGGGGTGGCGGAAACAGAGCGGTTGAAAAGGTGAATGAGTCTGGCAGCCGTATTCAGGATCGACTGAAGCGGGGATACCCAGCGGCGAGGCAGGCCAGTGAGGAGGGAGTTGCAGTAGTCGAGTCGTGATATGATGAGGGAGTGGATGAGCTGTTTAGTGTTTTCTGGGGTTAGGAACATGCGGATTTTGGCGATGTTGCGGAGGTGGAGTCTGCACGAGTTTGTTAAAGATTGGACTTGGGGCTGGAAGGATAGGTTGGAGTCCAGAATAACACCCAGTACTCTGGCCTGCGGGGCTGGTTTGATGGTGGCGTTGTTGGATGTGACGGAGAAGTCAATGGGGGGTGGTGTCCGGGCTGGGGGGAAGACTAGGAGCTCGGTTTTGGAGAGGTTCAGTTTAAGGAAGTGGAGCGACATGCAGTCTCATATGTTGCTCAGTAGGTGTGTGATTCGGGCAGAGACTGAGGGGGTGAGGTGGGGGGTTGAGAGATAAATTTGTGTGTCATCGGCATAGAGGTGGTAGTTGAAACCGTGAGAGTGTATGAGTTGGCCAAGGGAGGAGGTGTAGATGGAGAAGAGAAGGGGCCCAAGGACAGAGCCTTGAGGGACCCCAACAGAGAGGGGGAGTGAGAGGGAGGTGGTAGCATTATAGGTAACGCTGAAGGAGCGTTGTGACAGGTAGGATGAGAGCCAGGAGAGAGCAGAATCTCTGAGGCCAAGGGAGTGTAGTTTTTTGAGGAGGAGGGGGTGGTCGACTGTGTCGAAGGCTGCCGAGAGGTCAAGGAGTAGGAGCACTGAATAGTGGCCATTAGCTTTGGCGGTTAGCAGGTCGTTGGAGAGTTTGAGTAAGGCGGTTTCGGTGGAGTGTAGGGGACGGAAGCCGGACTGTAGGGGATCGAGGAGGTGGTCGTCGTTGAGGTGAGAGCATAGGCGGGTGTAGACGAGGCGCTCGAGGAGTTTAGATGTAAATGGGAGCAGGGAGATGGGTCTGAGGTTGGGTCATTGGGTGCAATACCTTATTGTTTCTGGTGAGTACATAGTGGTGGTGGATTCACATAGAGGAGGTGTCACCAATTGGTTGTTTGCACAGATGAAGTATTATTGATGCAGACATCATTTCTTGGATTTGGACATTCTTTGGACTGTTACCTTTTGCTTGCTACCTTTTGTTTGCTATGTAATTCACTCACAGCGTGGTGGCCTTATCACACTTTTGTTCTTGACATTTTTGTTTTTAGGTTATTTAATATATTTATAACATTTATTTAAGGATTACACATATACAATCTTTCTACAATTACATCTATATGTTTAATGCACTTTATTTAGCACTGCACATATTTTATTTTGCAAATCCAAAAATGAATTGCCCCATGTGCCCAAACCACTATTGCAACCTGCGACGTCATGTGAATGAAACAAATGCATTTATAATTTTGTTTCTTTTTTTCGGATTTGTTGACATTTGTTAATGTGTCCATTTGGAGATTCGCATACATCCGAATCTCTGAAAATGAAAGTTTTGTCTGAAAAATGAAACAAAACTTGTGTCTACTGAGAAGTGCTGCTTCATTACCTTTTTGAAGACTTTAGGTCCTTTAGTGGTTGAAGAAGGCCTCCAGGCAAAGCACTGAATTCTGCAACAATTTTCAAAATAACTCCTCTCCATTTTTAGAATCACTGTTTGGAAGAATAACTAGCTCTTTATGAAACTTTTAGCAGGAAACACTGGAGTGTATTTTGTTTTGTGGATTCTGACCGTATTATTGCCCTTATTCACAATGCAGTTTGATCTAAGCAGCCGAATCCCCCATTCACCTCCTAAGGATTTGGCTACTTTTTAGATAGAGGTGCATCTGGAGTTTTTTGGATGTTTCCTGGGTTGGATATTTATCTAGAACTGACATCTGTTGTAGTGCGTTTTACTTTGTACCTGCTCTACACTGTTTATGCGCTTCATGTCCTCTAAAGAACTGCTTACACAATCTGCGTGTTTTAATAATTTACCAGTGAACAATTGAAGGCCTTTTTCCATCTGTAAGAAAAAAAAAAGTTGCACTCCCTTGGCGTGTGTCCTCACACAGCATATACAGCGTTCTTTAGTCTTGTACAGACAGTGAATGAAACAGGGAGTTTTGGGGGGTTTTTATAAAAAAAAATTGTATGTCCAGTTGGAATGTTTTTTTCTTCATTTTGGATAAAATGAGAAAAGATTAGAACCTCTGTCAGGTTTGTGCTGCAATCTAGAGCCCAATTATTGAGATTTTCTGCCCTGATGACAATATTTTATAAGTGAAGGTGACTCCCCAAAAGCAACAGACAAGTAAAAGTACTTTCTCTCAGTTTGTCCCATTTCTATACATCAGTTGTTCCATATGCTCCATGACACCATCGAAGAGATGCTTCACCTCACCTTTGACAAAATGGAGCTGATTCAACTACTCCTAGCTCTGGACAAGATTTGCTAGAAGATCCATTCGTTCTGTTTAGCCAGTCTTGTGATTCAGGCACTCTTGCCAGACAGCACATCCGGGTCACCAACCCCCACAGCACATTTAAAGCGGAACTTCACACAAAAGGGAAAGGTTTGCTTTTCTGCCTGCTCACCCCCCCCTCCTCACACACACCACCACCACTTTTAGACACATTTTGAAGCTAAACTCCAGCTAACACTTTAGAAGCAGTTACTGCAAATAGTTTTGATCCTTGTGGGATAAAGGTTTTACATAAATAAATAAAAGCTGATCATCTTAGATTGTAAGCTCCAAGGATCAGGGCCCTCCTAACCCTCTTGTATTGAACTGTATTGTTGCTGTATTGTCTCACTTTATATTGTAACATGCTGAGCAAACTGTTGGCGCCATATAAATCCTGTATAATAATAATAATAATAATTATTATTATTATAATACAGGATTTATATAGCGCCAACAGTTTGCTCAGCGCTTTACAAAATAAAGGGAGACAATAATATTTGTATTATTATTATTACTATTATTGTTATTATTATTATTATTATTATTATTATTAATAATAATAATAATAATAATAATATAATGAATTATACTAATAATAATAACAATAATAATAAAAATAATATTGTCTCCCTCTATTTTGTAAAGCGCTGAGTAAACTGTTGGCGCTATATAAATCCTGTATAATAATAATATAATGAATTATAATAATAATAATAATAGTGAATTCCACCTCAGTATAAGCTCCCCTGTCAATGGTAAATTGTTTACTTCAACCCTTTAAATGCTACATCTTCAGGGCAGCTTGCTCTTTTGAAAAACAGACTTACTGGCCAGAAAGAAAAAATGGCCACATCTTAAAATTAGTAAGCTGCAATATATTAAATGTGTGCTATTTGGTTTAATACCACATTAACCAATCTGTGAACATGCTGATACTGCTGCTACTCTGCTAAAGGAGTAATCCATAATTTGACATTTTTAGTGTTTTCGCAAGAACCAGGGGTGCCTGCCCAGTAAATGTTCACGGAAAGTTCATGAATGGACGCTTTCTGCAGTCAAATCAGACTGCTCTCTCACATATGTGCTAGCTTTATCCAGGTTGTGAAAGGCTTCTGCACTATTGTGACCAGCTTGAGCGTTCCATATAACAGTCGTTTCATGAAAGTACATCTGCCTGTAAATGATATAGTATTTATTTATTTATTTCAGTAGGCAGTATAGTTGCTATGCTAAGGTGTAATGTTCCCTGAGAAGTAACTCTTAACATAAGCAATAGGTGAAGATCTCTGTGTAGCAGCTGTAAAGGGCCAGTCTTTAGTCCTAATGTTTCAGCTGGTTAGCATTGGGGCCCAATTGTACCATTGGTGTACATGAGAATAGTCCCAGTCAGGGGCGGACTGACCATTTGGAAACTTGGGCACTGCCCGAGGGCCCGGGGTCAGTAGGGGGCACCATGAGATGCCCCTGGTACCTTTTTTGGGCAAGGACACAGGGGCCCCATGATCTCCTATTGCCCGGGGGCCCTATGAGTTGACAGCCCACCCCTGGTCCCAGTCAAGTATGTAGGCAGCAATAAAGCTGCTAGATGGCTATGTAGCTCCCACGGGAGCCACCTGGTAGGATGGGTCCTCTGTTCTCTGACATGACTCTTTATCCCCACTCAGTCCCCACTGACACACCTGAATATATCTTAGCATGCTGCAAGGAACTTGCAGCAAGGAACCGACACACAAGAAATAGACCACAGGCAATTGATGATAAATGAAGTATCTTGTAGCAAAGTAGAATAAACACAATACACATATCAAAGAACAGATCAAAGAATACATTAGAAAGAATACATTAGGAATATTAGCCTTACCTACAGCCATTGACTTACACTGCAATAAGGCTAAGCCCCATTACATCAGTACACACAATATTGGTAAGAACAGCATCAACCATGAAGCATGAATATCACAAAGGAAAACCTCACAGTAACTCTTGGTAATAACTGCTGAAAAAGTGTCCCCAAGTACACTTTGCGCATACAGCACTAGTGCATGTTTGTATGCATTCTCAACAAGAGGGTTCCCCCTGGAAGTGATTGCAAAGCACCTGGCACCTAATTGTCAGCGTTGGCCAGCTTTATTTGGGGCACTTCTGTAGGTGGTGCACATGTAGCTGTCCCTTTAGGATTGTACACAGAGGATGGCTGATGGGATGCTAATTAAGGGGTAGTCTCAACTAGCATTACCTGTGGGCAGAAGGGGTTAAACTCAGTAGTACCGCTCACCGCTCCCAGTATGCAACATAATGGATCCAGCGTGCTTGGCGATCAGCTGTCCCCGATGTCTCAGTCCTCACAATTAGGTGCTCACAAAGCTCAGTCTCTCACTGGTGTAGCAAGAGGTCTCTCCAGCCCTGGTCCCAGTGCAGCGAAATACCTTTCTGTGGCTCGGGATGGGATACACACAGAGTACCAGCTACAGCTGTATGGTCAGTTCCTAAAGGACTCAGTCTCTCTCTCTCTAACAGCTGATAGTAAATAAAGCTGTTAGTCCACTCTCTACTCTGCTTCCGGGTGACTCTGTCTCTCTGCATTCCCAAACTCGGCACTCCAGATCCCACCCTGGCTGTTGATATGCAGCAGTCAGGGTGCACACTGGACAGCAAAGTGCAATCTCTGGGCTCCCTAATGGCAAGAGGAAGTTAAGTCTTGCACAGCCTGAGAAAATGCAGCTCTTTCCCCTCCTCTGGACTACAATTCCCACAGTGTAGTGCTGCCTGAATCAGCCTATTGAACACTTCCTCCTCTTGCTGATATAGCTGTTAAATAGTTCAGCATCACAGGGCAGTAGAAGTTGGCTACATGTATGTATGTATTTATTTATTTATTTATTTGCAACAGGTGGAGCTAGCCTTTAAAGGGTAACTCCACGTTTTTGGGGAAAAATATAGAAAATTAAAAAAAAATGTTATAGCATACACAATTACTATACAACCCATATTGTAATTGAATGCTATTAAAAAGTACCTTTCCTTTCCAATCTGCAGCTCTGTAGTATTCACTAAAATTCAATGCAATATGGCAACCTGGAGGCATTCTGTACACAGATGGTGTATGGAATTCCCCACAGAAATGTCATTTCCTGCTTGGCTCACTTTCCCAGAAGTCTGCACTAAGTCACATTTTAGACACCTCCTGCAACAAATATGTCATTTTTGGTGAGATACTCCCAAAGGGTTAATCGCATCCAAAGGTGATTAAAACACTGCGTTTTTTTTTTTTTTTGCTCAACAAAAGTGAAGTTACTCTTTATGCATGTACATATTTTATATTTCATTTATTTATTTAACATTTTATTAACTTTGATTATCTTAAATACATTACAATGTATCTAAAGCCCAAACTTTTATTTTAGGTTTTGGATAGGGAACTGTTAAAACCCACACCAATTTTTCTTTTTCATCTGGCTGATCTCCCTTTATTTCCTATTGTGAGTCACAGCAGAAGATAGAAGAAAATAACTCTGAATTAAGGGAGAAAAGACACCTTTGTGATGCGGTGTCTTGTAGTAACCTGGTATCATTAATTCTGGCCAAGGCAACTCCTACACACACGTGTTTCAGTGCACAGTAACCCACTGTGTTTTGTTTCACTACCTTGGTAAAAAAGCTTTCCTTGGTCCAACATGGCAGCATACATGTGCTGCCATGGACTGGCACCAGGAAAGCAAAATTACAGTTTTTGATAGTTTCCATTATATGGCCGTTTTTTGGTCTGTTCCTGTTCATTGGCAACCCTTCCAGAATAATTGCGCTGCTTTAATGCAACACGGCCTAATGCATTTATTAACTAGCCAGAAAGATAAGTCTGAGTGGGCCCTTACGGAGATCCTTGTCAAGGTTACAAGTTTCCCCACCAATGTATTCTACCCCTATTCCTGTCCAATTGGCAGCTCAAACTTTTCTATCTTTCTTATCATGTCCTGGGGATAATGGTCAAAAGACAAAAATATAAAAGATGAATCTCCCCGAATGGGGACATCAAAAAGCCATACAAACCTGACAGAGGTTTTAACCCTTCCCTACTCAATAAAAAAATGTATTTAAATACTTTTTATCTTCTTCATTATCACCACTAATGTGAGTAAGCCCGGGCAGATCTTACTTCCTTATGTTACCGATGGGAGATCTGATGGCCAGTTTTGGATCCGGGTGGGCAGTTTGTTTCTCCAACCAAGTAACAGCTGTGAAACTTGGCCAGCTAATCCGAGCATACTGATAACTTGCTAGATGTAGTTAAATTGAAGCTGAGCTTCCAGATAAAAACATTTTCTGAAACTTCAACTAATATGCATTTGGAGTTCACAAAGTACTTTAATATGCTCATTAAACAAGCTTGTCATGATCCAAAACAGCCAATCTGATAATTACACCAGTTCATAAAGATGCAATAACACTTAATGCCCTCTAAAGTGCACTTGAGGCATGCGAAAGTGGCCACTCAGTTAATCTTATTGTATAGCAAAAATATGTATTCAGAGACACATTAAATGGCCACTCAAGGAGCTTTAAAACCTCAGGAGTTGTCCAGACCTAAAATATTCTACTTTCAGCACCAAAATTGTATCATATGTACCATTGTTATCTTTCAAACAATATTAAAAGGGTAATGTGAAAACATTGACCAGAGGAGGTCTATATCTACTAGTTATGCATTTATAGTGTTCTTTATGTAGCACTACCCCCTTAGGAGTTGCTGAGTATCTGGGTGCCCCTTTAGTCCTGCACAGCCAGGCAACACACATTTTCACAGACTTGCATCCAGGAGTCAGTGACCAGTCCTTGAGCTTGTTTCTGTTTATTTGTATTAACAGATTCGAACTTAGATAGGGTAAGTGATGTGTGGGATGCCCAATGGAACTGGAACTGAGGACAAACTTCTTGAACCTATTTACAAGTCTGCAACAAAAATCCTGTTCTGGAGAGCTAGCCAGACTCTCCTTATGTACCACCCCAGACCCCAGATTCTCTTTATCCAGCAACTCAGGGTGAATCCCTGCGCAGGGGTTCCAGTGCCTGTCCCTTTAAATATTGAAACAGTCCTGGGTAGCAGCTAATCCCACAAGAGAGCTCCTTACCCTGTATGGCCCAGGGGGTACAGGTTTACTCACTTGGTCCCTCTTTTGTGCTGCCAATGGGTCGGTAGCTGCTACCAGGCCTTTTAGCTGGGCCACTCCTTCCCTGCCACACAGGAGATCCTCTCCCAACTGTTTAGCCTGCCAAGGTCCTCTGTCTGCAGGTGAGCCCCTCTCCATCTGGGCCCCCTCACAGGCTCCTGCCTCCAGCCTTACTTTTTCATCTTCCACCCGAACTTTCACCACTGCTCTTCTGCAACTGAGCAGGTTGTTACTCTTTTTTTTTATTATAATTTTAATTTAGTAGTATGCGACAGTAACAATGAAATGCCACGAAAAAGTGGCTTCACCAAGCATATAAAATAAAACTGTGTAACATCCAAAAAGTAAATACTGAGCCATTTTTACATAGAGAGAACATACAGTGTCCGTGGAGTCAAAACTAGAGGATCAGGAAAGAGGGAAGACCACAACAGAACTAGTTCTTAGGGACTGCGCATACCAGATTTTTCAATTTTGCATTCTAGTAAAGAAAAGGAAGAGAAAAAGAAGGAAAAGGGAACAAAGATAGGGAAGGAGAAAATAGAAGAGGAAAAGACGAAGGAGGGGGGAGTCAAAGGAAAACTAGGTCATCAGGGAGCTGCACCACCCAGCCACTCCATATTGCCCCTGGTTGACGCATGAAAAGGGAATATTAGGTATATTGAAGGTATTCATCTGAGAAACAAAAGAGGTCCCAGTAAAACCACCTGGTCTTATGTTCCTCTGATTTGTCTCGTATATCAGAGGTCAGATGCTGCATCTGTTCAATGTCATTCACCCTGACGAACCACTGAGTCACCGTGGGGCCTATTGTTTCAATGTACATGGGATGCGTGCTAGTGCTGTGTTTAAGGAGAGATTTATGATAGCTTTTTTTAGACACAGGAGCGAGGTTAAGGAGGACTGCTGCTGAGTCATTATGCAGAGGTATGTCTGTGAATTTGTGAATGAGTTGGAGGTCTCACAGAGTTTTATAGCAGGATGAAAGGGTACCTCGGGTCGGGACTTCCTGCAGGCAGAGCTCCTGAAAGGGGTGAAGTTGCCAAGAGAAGAGTGTCGGCTTAGGCATGGAGCCTAAAAAGTGTAAAAGTTTAGGGCTCTCCAATGGTCCAGAGCTATAGGTGCTTGTCTGTCTAGTAGTGTCTGAGTAGGGATCCAGTTAGGAGGCTGAAGAAAGTGAGGCACGGAATAGCCTTGTCAAGGACTGCATTACAAATGTTGGGTCCGTAAGGCTCGAAGGAAAGCCTCTGGGTAACCAATGACTGGTGTCATCGGCGAAGGAAAGCCAGATAGGGAAGATAATCGAAAGAATCTGTCCATCTCTGCCAATGTAGTTCCAATGATTGGGTGCGAGACCAAGTAGGTAGTGTGCATCTTTCCCACCCAAGGCAATCCCGCTATTGGGGCCTGAGCCATCTCCCGTTCCGGTCCAACCCAGAGTTTAATTTTGCCGTGTATGCACCAATCTACCACTCTTGTCATATGTACAGCTGTACAATACACGGCAGGATCCGGGAAGTCAATGCCACCTTTAAGCTTTGGTCTTAACAGTATGGCCCAAGCTATACGTGGATGCTTCCCTCGCCATATGAACCGTATGAACGCAGGTACAGCACGAACAGCACGAAAGAAGCTCTGGGGTATCTTAATCGTTAAAGTCTGTAATAAGTACAGGAGTCTCGGCATGGCGTTCATCTTAAGTATGTTACAATGGCCCAACCAGGAAACAGCAAAGCTCCCACTTCTGGAGGTCTGCCGATAAAGTATTCAGGAAAGGTTGAAAATTCAGGAGAAAAATATAATTCAAATTCAGGGAATTTTTGTGCTAAGATATGGAAGGGAACAACTGGCCCACTTAAAGGGGAAGGAGGGACGAAGACTTGCCAGTGTGGACTCCGGTATGGAGACTTTCAATGCTTCTGATTTTTGGAGATTAACTTTAAACTTGGAGAGAGCCCCATATTGCTTCAGCTCATGTAACAGAGAGTGCAAGGAGGTCAAGGGGTTAACAATAAATTACAAGAGGTCGTCGCATAGGCCACCACTTTGTGTTGAAATGCACCCGCCTGTATGCCACTAATGTTTGGGTTGGAGTTGATGCGACGAAGGAAAGGCTCTAGAGTAAGAACAAATAGCAGGGGTGACGGGACAGCCATGTCTGATGCCATTCGAGATTGGGAAGGGGTCGGAGTCCAAATCATTCACTCAGACAGTAGCTGTAGGGTTAGTGTATAAGGCTGAGAACCTGTGTAGAATGGGGAACCTGTGTAGAATGGGTGTAGGCATCCCGACATGACGGAGTGTCCCTGAAGGAGCAGTATAGGGACACGGGATCTCTTAGCCTTCCCAATAACATTCAGAGTGTGGATAGTGTTGTCCCTTGATTCTCTCGTCTGTATAAAACCCACCAGATTAGGTTCAATGAGACGTAGCATTAGAGCGTTCAAGCGCATAGTCAAGATTTTTGTAAAGAGTTTAATGTCATAGTTCAAAAGAGAAATAGGTCTATAACTGGAGCACAATAGTGGGTCTTTATCAGGTTTCGGTATTACAGCAATGGAAGCTTGTAACATGTCCTGGGGGATGACATGTCCCTCTAGTATAGCATTGAAGGAGGACAACAAATGAGGTGCCAAGTAGTTCTGGTACATTTTATAATAAGACAGAGAAAATTTGTTGGGCCCGGGGGCCTTCCCTGTTTGGGTAGAAGCAATGGTTGCGGCAAATTCTTTCACTGTAACAGGTTGAGAAAGTGTCTCTTGTTCTTCTGGGGTAAGGGCCGGGAGATGAGCATCCTGTAGGTATTCACTAATGGAATCAAGGGAAGGGCAGGTCGAGGTGGCAGAGGAGTCCGGATCTATGTTGTAGAGTTTGAGATAAAATTCACAAAAAACTTTCGTCAAATCTGAGGTAGCGTGGAGTTTGGCACCAGCTGAGTCTAACAGGGCTGGGACATAAGAATGAGTGCAGTTGTCCCATAATGCATTAGCCAATAAGTGGCCACACTTATCGCTGTATTCGTAGAACATGAAACGGGTATTGAGCAAGACCCGTTTTGCATGATGAAAAGAATTTTCCGTGATCGCTTCCCTTTTCCGAACCAGTTCAGCTTCAGAGGCACGGTCTGGGTTGCCTTTGTGCCGCCGTTCCAGGGCATGAAGCTTTGCCAGGAGATCAGACAGAGTCTTAGCCCACTGCAGTTTGCGGTCATGGTTTATGAGAATGCCCCTGATGCAGCATTTGTGGGCAGCCCACACAGAAAGAGGGTTGGACACTGAGTTTGTGTCAGAAGCAAAGTAAGAAGTAAGTTCCCTGTGGATCTCCTTAGGAATTTCGGGGTCCTTGAGAACATGGTCGTTAAGTCACCATGTGAGCAACCGATGGGCTATGGCGGATGGAACTAATTCTAAGCAAACTGGAGCGTGATCAGAAACTGCAATCTGGCTAATATCTGTCTTAGAGATCATGGGAATCATCCGGTGTTGCATCAGGAAAAAGTAAATCCTGGAATAAGAGCCGTGTACAGAAGAATAAAAGTTGTAATCGCGCTCCTGAGGGTGCAGAATCCTCCAAATATCAACCAATTGGTAGGTATGCAAGAGGTCCCATAGGTGGAGTTGTTCTTTCCAAGGCATCAAAGGCGAGCCCGTCGAAGAATCCTTATGAAGGTCCAAGGTGTAACTGAAATCCCCCCTAAAACAAGGGTGCCCTCAAGAAAGGATTTCAAGGTGCGTAGAACCAACTCCAGAACCAACAACTGGTTTGTATTTGGAAGATAAACGTTCACAAGGGTGAATGTTTGAGAATGAATCTTTTCTTTCAGAAGCAAGAACCTGCCCTCTGCATTCCGTCGTTCATCAAGGAACTGCCAGAAAAGGGTTTTAGCTATAAGGATACTCGTTCCTTTATATTTAGAGGTTGAGGACGGACAATTTTAAGCCGATGGGAAATGTTTATTGGCAAATTTTAGGACCTTGTTAACTCAAAAGTGGGTATCTTGGAGGAAGGCTATATGTACTCTACGTCTCAGTTCAGTAAGACAGCTCTGCTTAGTTACTCTTAAAGGTTATCTTGGCCCCTTGCCAAGCCTCCTGTTAGGGATTGGCTAGGATCCTCTAAGAGCACAGACCAGCCACTCCTCAGATCCACCCACTGCTTCTAGACCTTTCTCCAAAGTTCTAGAGCAGGGGGAAATTCCAGAGGGGCTGGTCTACAGAACCTCTCATCTCTGATTTTGACCCCTGATAGCTAGTACTCCCAGGCTGCTACTCAGCCATTCTAACAATTGTAGTCTAGCTCCCTCTAGCTAACTAGGAGGGTGCTACATTTATATTGCAATAGTCTTTTGTATACAGCTAATTTAAAATGGAGAGCAGATATCCCAATACCACAATCTGTATTTTATGGCCCATTCCTGCAGACTTGTCAGTGTATCTGTGTGTTCACACCTCATATGGGCAGGCAGATACACTCTGACAGGAAGAATCAATGAACTATCACAGCGCTCAACAGCGCCATTGTAGTTCAGGAAGGGTCCTGTGTAACATGTTATATGTTATGAAAGATGAACTTATCCTTCAAGATGTGGTCTTAACATTCACAGTTCTATCTGCTCAACTCAACAGAGAAAAGTCTGATTGATGGAGCTGGTCATGTGACATGGACCAGGCTCTCCTACCTGCATTTTATTTTACCTTCTTCATCTCATTAGTTTTAATTGCTGTTTGCAGGCATCAGACTCCAGAAAACAGAGGAGCACAAGGTGCATACAAAAGAACAGTGCTGTGTTTTTTTATGTTTTAAGTAGGAGTATGGCAGCAACAACACCATACAACTGCTTTTTTTCACTGACTCCTTAGTGTATCAAGCTTAAAGTGAATCTATGTACACTGCACTGTGCCTGTGCCACACACAAAAAAAGAAAAAATTTGTAGGAGTTAAAGGAGTTTTTCTCAGGAGACATATAAAAGATTTATTTGAAAAATAATTTGGATGTCACAAGCATTCGTCCAGCCCTCACGAATGTTGGCCATATTTTGTCTGTCTTACAGGTTGATTTCCTATGATTGTCAGCACCATCTAGTGGCCATAATGCAGTATTTTTCCTGTATTACCTTCCTGCAAAAAATAATGCATTAAGGCCACCAGATGGAGCTAAGGATCATAGGAAATCACAGTATTAAAGCGGAGCTCCACTCAAAAGCAGAAGCTCCGCTTATTTGCCTCCCCCCCTCCACTGCCATATTTGGGGCCTTTTGGGGGGCAGGGGGGGCGGATACCTGCTTTTGAGAGGTACCCGCTCCCACCTCAGTTCGCTGAGGCGAAGTGACCCGGAAGTTTTACCCGCTCCTTGCTCCTGCAGTTTGTGGGAACTTTCGCAGGTCCTAGGAGACTGCTGGACCAATCAGGAGGCACGGCGCGACTCGCACATGTGCAGTGGGCACCAGGCTGTGGAGCCGCAACCCTGGTGCCCACAGTAGAGATGCCAGCGCCGTGGAGGACAGAAGGAGAGAAGGGATGGCGCAATTGAGAACAATCGCTGGACCCTGGGACAGGTAAGTGTGTGTTTATTAAAAGTCAGCAGCTACATTTTTTGTAGCTGGTGACTTTTAATAAACACAAAAACCGCTAGAACTCCGCTTTAAGTAAAATATGGTCAGAATTTGTGAGGGCTGTGGAAATACTTGTGACATTGTCCAACAATATTTCATAAATAGACCCCAATGTTTCTTATACCAAAGACTCTAACCACTAGAACTTTTGCATATTCTGTTGCACTTGAATACTAGTCTTATTTACATATTGTAATGCCTATTCTGTGTGATGAAAAAAAACTTGCTACCATCTCTTGGGGTACAAAGTAAGTCCACACATCACACAGTCCAGTTCAGGTTGACAGATTATTGTGCCCTCTCCAGCTAATATCTTGCTCTTGTCATTCCTGCTGTCATCCATATCTCCCCTATCACTCATTACTGACCTTTGGCTTGTTCCTCGACCATGCTTCTGCTTAATCCAAACCTATGATCACTTGTTACCAACTTTTGGCTCATTTACTGACAATGCTTCTGCTTGATCCCTACTTGCTATATCTGCTACTGGACCCTGGCTTACTCATCTCCTGGTGGAGCAACCTGGTACTAGCATGTAGTGTAACCCTAATGCTTAGACTCCGCACCTCGGTGAGCCATGTCATAGGGTTGCCACCTCATCCCTTTAAAACTGGACACAGGTTCTGTGGCTAATCAAGGTGGTAATTAAACTCACTTACTGCCTTAGGGTCCTTTCACACAGGCGTTCTGCTTTTTTAATCAGTTACGTTATGTTTTAGAAAAAACGGATCAGCACACATCCGTTTTTCATCAATTTACATCCATTTTTTTACATCCTTTGCCAAATTCAAAATTGGACCGTATGTCCATTTACATCGAAATACATGGGCGTCCATTTTTCATCCATAAACGGACAGATGAAAAACAGACATACGGAACACCCATTTGAAAAGGGCCTTATCTGTGTTAAATTAGCCTCAGAGCCTGTGCAATTAACATGTGTTTGGGTTTAACCACTTGCCCTCCTGAGGATTTACCCCCCTTAATGACCAGGCCTCTTTTTGCTACTCGGCGCTGCACTGATTCAACTGATAATTGCACGGTCATGCAATGCTGCACCCAAATGAAATTTACGTCCTTTTTTCACACAAATAGAGCTTTCTTTCGGTGGTATTTGATCACCTGTGCGCTTTTTATTTTTCACGCTATAAACAAAAAAAGACCAAAAATTTTGAAGAAAAATTATATTTTTTACTTTCAGCTATAAAAAATATATAGTAAACTCAAAGTTGGTTATAAATTTAGGCCAAAATGTATTCTGCTCCATGTTTTTGGTAAAAAAAATCCCAATAAGTGTATATTGATTGCTTTGTGTGAAAGTTATAGCGTCTACAAACTATGGTATAGATACTGCAATTTATGCCATTTGTGTGCTATACAGCGCTGTGCTAGTTTAATGGACAATTGCGCGGTCATGCAATACGGTACATAAATGAAATTTACATCCTTTTTCCCACAAATTGAGCTTTCTTTCGGTGTTATTTGATCGCCTGTGTGTTTTTTATTTTTTGCGCTATAAAAAAAAGACAATTTTGAGGAAAAAAAACAATATTTTGGACTTTTTGCTATAAAACATGTCCAGTTAAAAAAAATGTAAAAATCAAATTTAGTCATACATTTCAGCCAACATGCATTCTGCGACAAAAAACCCAAATACGTGTAATTTAATTGGTTTACGTGAACGTTATAGCGTTTACAAATGGCGGGAAAGATACTCGGATTTTTATTTTTTTTATACTAATAATGGCGGCGATCAGTGACTTATGGCGGGACTGCAGGGGACATTCTGACACTGGGGGGGAACTGACTTGGGATCACTGACATCCCCAGTGACACCAATACAGTGATCAGTACAAAAAAAAAACACTGACACTGTACTAATGGCACTGGGGAGGAAGGGGTTAACTTTTTTATTCACTGAAAGGGTTAACTGTGTGAGCGGAATTTTTACTAGGGGGCAGGGGTGTGTACTGCAGGGGAACATGCTGATCCGGAGAGATAAACTCTTCTCTCCGGATCAGTATGTCAGGAGCTGACGGGACTGACAGAAAGCACGGCTGCAGTGTAAACACTGCAGCCGTCCTCTCTGTCAGTGATTGCCGCTAATCGCTGGGACACGGTAGGTAATGACCCGGCGACTGACACCTGCGGCCGCAATCAGCGGGACGGGTAGGGCAGGCACGCGCCTCGCGCGTACCCCCTACCTATTTTGCAAACGCACGTTTTAAAACATGGTTTTGCCCAGCTGTGCCGACCTGCCACCGTATTTCTACAGTGGCTGGTCGGCAAGAAGTTAAAGGAATGTAAGCTCCAAGGAGCAGAGCCCTCCTAACCCTTTTGTATTGAACTGTATTGTTGCTGTATTGTCTCCCGTTATATTGTAAAGCGCTGAGCAAACTGGTGGCGCTATATAAATCCTGTATAATAATAAGAATAATAAAAAAAGAAATGAGGTGGCAACCCTACTGTGTCATCTGCAAGGGTGACCTGCTGCTGTAAAAATCCAGCTGGTTGGCGGGAGCCTCTCAACTTCTATAGCTACTGATCTAAGCCTGACCCCTGACCATGACACCATGTTCAGAGGGCACAGTCAATTGACTAAAGCACAATTTCCCAAACAGTCTCATGGAGATTTGTGCTGCGGAAACCTGCCCTCTATTTTCTGGGTAACTCCCCAGGGAGCAGTGCTTTATTGGCCTATCCTCATGGAATGAACCAACTCTCTCTCCCCTTCCCCCTTTACTGAAATATCTTTAACCTAGATTTACCTTGAACGCCCTACTCTACTACATATCCATGTGACCTACAATAGATTAAGCATTTGCTCAGAGAGGAACGTTAGGCCACTTCTACTATATCAAAACGTCTTATTATTCCTGACCTGTAAGGACAATGTGGCTTTTATCCAAATGGAATATGTCAATTCTGCTAGTTCATCCTGTAATTTCTTTTATGTTTAAATGCTACTGAAAATGTCACAAACAATGGGAATTTTGTTTTTTTTTTAAAGTCATGGTGATTACACCCATTTTTCAGATAATAATACCCTGTAATAACCAAACTGAATTTCCTAGTGCTTCTGTCAGACCTAGTTATTTACAATATTTATTGCAGTTGCATTACTTTTTTCGCTATGTGTAGATTGTGGGAAGGCATTTAGCTATGATCTGTCCAACTAATGAGATCATTTACTTTTTCTCAAAGTTTCAAGCTATAGTATACATCTTTCAACTTTGTAATGAAATTTCGGAATTCCTGCCAGATTTTCTTTCTCTGACATTAGAAACATCCTCCTATTTCCTAGATTATTGTACAATTATAGTTGAATCTTAAAAATGTTAAATTGTTATCATTGGAGCAGCTGTTGATTTCTTTTGGTTGTTCTGGGTTTTACAGACTTCTCTCCCTTGCCTTTTGGAGACTTCTGGAACATAGGAGGTTGAACAAGGAAAATGGGCTTGATACTGTAGATGAGGATGAACGCCGCTCAAACTGATCCCCAGGAGTCAGAGAGGAACAGGATGTAGTGAGATGGCCTCAGCCATCACTCTGGCCACAACCTCTGATGCATTTCACCCCGCCCATAGGGGGCTTGGTCACAGAGGCTCTGACTGAGCCGTGTTCATCCTCATCTACATTGCCAAGCTTTTGGAGTTACTTGGGATGCTGATCCCATCTTCCTTTCTCTGCCAGTGATCTTTGTCTGCTGTCAGCTTTGAGCGGTGCCAGAAGCATACCTAAGTCAAATGGGCAACACAAATATGTATTGTGCTGCAGCCAATTCCTGGGGAGGTGTGCCCAGTGGGTGGCTGAAGAGTACATAAATACTCTGAGGCCTGGAGTAGCCTGGATCTAAACCTGCAGGAGGAGTCCCCAGCCTAAGGGGCTCCACACCTCTGGGCAGACTGGTATGAGGTGAAAATCCTTTTCTTTTTTTCTTTTTTTTTTTTGAAGCCAAGCAAGGGAACCCTTATCTAAGGATCTGGCCTGGAGAGCTCACTGGTTAAAGTTAGCAGGAGTCTAGCTGTCCTGAGGCATTGTGAGCATTAACCTCTCCCTCAATGAAGAGTGTCCAGTGGATACTGGAAGGAGGCTTATGGTGATCATGAGATATTGTGAGTACTTACCTGAGCTCAGGGTTCCAGTAATTGTGTGCTGTTTCCTTTTGGTAGAAGAGCCAATGGTAGTCCTGACTGGGATAGCTTTTAAAAAGCACTCAGTTCTGTCATCTGTACTTGTTCCTGCATAGAGACTGTTCAGGGAGGCTTAGCAAAGTGGAGTGTCCTCCTGCAAATATTCAGTGAATCTTGAATATCCCATATCACCCTATACCCCATCCAAGTTCTCTAGCAATAAAAATTCTAAAAATACATCCCATAGACTGATTACCCAAGAGTGAATGAACTTTTGCTGTGTGCTTGGCTAGGAGTTTTGGGAAAGAACCAGTTAAATTACAGAGGCTCCCTTGTGGGTAATGCTATACATGTGGGATCCCTGTGGAAGCTGGATATCACTGTAGTAGACATCTGTACAGTGATTACCAGTGGCTTCTAGGTCCCAAGCTGAGTGGATGCTCAGCTGTATTTTGAATATTGTATTTGCTTGACACAGACACTGTCAGGAATGGACTCGCCAATAGTGGTGGGATGCACCTGCCTTGTGGGCTGCAGTACCAGGGCTGGCCAGCGGGTGCTCTCAGCAACCAGAGGCTCACTCCTGCAATGAGCCATCACCTGAAGCTGATTACTACAGGTGTATTTAAGGAATGGCCAGGCCTGTGATAACGGCCTTGGTGTTTGTTTCCCATGTGCCCTGTATCTTGTCTCCTGTCTCCTGCCTGTCTTCTGTTGCCGACCTCTGCATTGTTCCTGATTCTGCTGACCGTCTCCTGTTAACCCCTGGCTTGCCTGACCATCCTATTGCCTGCTTCTCTGTACCGTGCTGCCTGTGAGTTTCTGAACCCAGCTTGTGACCCTGACCATTCTCCCGCCTGCTCCTGGTACCCCGTTTGCTACCGACCCAGCCTGCCTGACTACTCTTTGTATTGTATGTATTGTTATCTGTGGGAGGTTTGGTTTGCTTGCACTGTGTTATGTTTAGTTTTGCACTGCGTTTTGTATTGTAGTCTTAAGAAATTATATGGTTTACTATACCTGAAGCCTGCGTTTCCCTGTGTCAGTCCACACACTTCTGGTCATACCTAGGATCCTGACAGACACCTTTTAGAGAACACTTTGCATGTTTTCAATGATTGCAAAGCATTCTCAAAATGGACGAGGCAGGGCTGCAACTTCACAATGTCCAGCTTGTCCAATCAAAGAACGCTTTGCATTCCAGGAGAGAATTGAAAGCGTTCTCTGAATGAGTGCCAAGTGGGTGACCTCGTGTGATCACAATGCAGCAGGGAAACTGCTCAGAAAACTGACCTGGAATCTACTGCCAATAACTGTAGTAGCGGTACCTACTACAGTGATTTTCAGCTTCGACAGGGATCCCACAAGCATGGCACATACATACATACATTGGTCCAATGTAGCTATATAAAAATTGCCATACTTGGATTTCAGCTTTAACTATCACCTATCCAACACATGGGATCATTTACTCTTTCTCTCCTATCAAGGTTTAGTCATTTATGCCTGATTATCTTCCTCCGGCATTAGACGTATCCTCTTATTTCATAGATTCTTCTACAATTATATTTGATTTAACTTTTAAATAAAGAGGTTGAAAATGCAACAATTTGTAAAGGACCAAGAACATAAAAGGGTTAGAGGAGATTGTTTGTCTTCACTTGGATTCGCAAACAAATACGATGTCAATTGCCAGTGTAGTGTTTTGAGAAAATATTTGGGTGTAACCATGGTGGCTTCATGGGCTAAACTTGAAGGATGGTTTGAGGTTTGATCTTTCATTCTTTATGCTCGGCTGTTGAAATGACTTCCTGTTGTCTGGCCTTGCCGTATCTATGCAGCTTTCATCCCCACTGCCAATTCATCTGTCTCCTCTTCTTTGTCATCAGCAGATCCTATGGATACTTTAGGCAGGTGTCAAAACAGCAGCAGGCATCAGAAATTAGGTGCAAGGTAGCTGATTAGGATTGTCTGTTAATCATTGTACAATCTCATTTATGTATCAATAAAAGTTAATGTAGGAAATTGCACCGAGCAGGTGCTGAGTCATAGTGGAATCTTGTGTAGAACGGGACTGGCTTTGTGGAATAGTGATGTTTACAGGAGACTACACAAAATATGTACAGGTCTCAAGGTCATTTAAAATTATCCGGACTGATACCCGCTTAGAAGTTGCCAACCTATCAGCTATAAACAGAGCAACTATGCAACAAAATATTGTACTTGATGTCAATGGCAAGTTGGTGACATTTTGTTTGCAGTTAATGTTCTCTTCCAAAAAGGAAGTCTTGCATTCAACTAAAACATTTGCACTATTTAGGTGGAGGATAAATATGTTCATTAAAGTTATATCAAAAGGATATTATTTCTCTATTTTAACTGCTGATGAATTATCACATTCCCCTTTCTATCTCTGTAGGGTTGCCCCACCAGCACTGGACGCAATATCTATATTAAGGGTGGCTCCATTTTCTTGAAATAGCCTTTCTCAACCTTTTTTATCCTAGAGGAACCTCCAAATTAATTTTCAGACCTTGTGCAACCACTAAAATGAATTACATTTGGGATCAGTGAGAAAAAATGCCCCCCTTACAGCGGTGGGCACATTGGGGTCATGCTGATGGCACTGCCAAGTGGTTTTGGACTAGGAATTATGGCTCCATCAAATAGGAGGTAATTTAATCACAGCTGTAGAGACCCCTGGCAACCTTTGGGGGAACCCTGGTTGAGAAAGGCTGCCACGGAGGGTCCTATGGAGCTTATTTTGTCCCCAGTAGGGCATCTGGGTGGGAAGTATTCCCCTGCATTGGTCATTCACAACAGTGGAAGTTAGATACTTAGGACATGCATTCTCCTACCAGGAACTCTGCGATCAGTAGTTGGTGGCAGTGTACAGTTAGCTCGGTACGTGTTTGTGCACAATAACCAAGCCAACTGTGTAGACAGCAATGTTAAATAATGTGTAATGAATGGAATAATTAAAAAGATTAGCATTTAATACTACTTCAACCACTTGCCACCCAACAATGTACCCATATATAGTTGGATTTGAGTGGTTATCTCTGTACCATGGCTGCAGCTGCAGTCAGGACCATGGTACTTTTTTTTTCAGCCAGTGATGCTCTGCAATATAAAAGCAATCTGAGTATCTAATTAACCTCTGGATTGCTTTTACATGCAGAGGAAGGAGATCCCCCCCCCATCCCACAGCGTTCTGCCTCCTTCCCGGTGGAACAGGACAGCCTAAGTCTGAAGCCGGCTGTTCTTCTGGCGTACCATAAAGATGGAGTATAAAAGATGCGGCGCTAAATTCAAAATATTAACTTCAGACTTGAAATTGTTTGTCTATGTTTGAGAGGGGCCATGGAATGGTCTGGAAGACAATCCACTCTTATCAAACCCTAGACATCCATTGTATCCATTGCATGTCTATTACAATTTGAATTCTACCATCAGTTAATATCCTTGTTACTTTAGGTATTCTTTTAAAGAAAGCTATGCTTTCATAATCTTTGTTACTGAATGTGCAGACAAACACAAACAAGAAGATAGGTACTTACCATTAGGGCCATCTTGATGCAGGGCTTCCCTGGGCACTAGGGGCTCCCAGTGCATGGGGGGCCCTGCAGTTTCCTTCCCACAGTTTCTGGCACTCTTCTGGCCCTTTGCAGGGGTTAAGGGAGAACTCTCGATATGAGAAATCTTACTATAGTTGCTCCTTGTGTGGGCAGGATGTGTATTGCTCCAATCTCCGATAGCCCTCCTCTCCTATTAATCACATGTGATCAGAGCAGTACCAGCCCAAACAAGCAGTTAAAACAGTAAGATGCTTCACCTCGGGGGTTCTCCCTCAACCCTTTGAGGACCAAGGGACGTATTTGTCCCATGTTTTTAATTGCGTGTATCATCTGATTAAGAACTTAAAACTCTTTTTTTTTTTTTGGTTTGAGTCAAAATATTATTTCTTATCAACAAACAACAAATGGATCTAGCTTTTTGCCAATTATTTCATGAAATGGCTTAGTTATAGCAACTGAAGTGTACAAACTTTAAAAACAAAAAAATTGATTCTTTTGGCGTTTCAAAATCGTAAGTCCTCAAAGGGTTAACCCCTGCAAAGTGCTGAAAACTGTGGGGGGAAGGTAGATGGGGAGATATATTTCAAATAATAGATTTAGCCCAGTGACAGAGTGCCAGAACAGGTAAAAACTGAGACAGCAGCTTCTCTGCGCTGCTCTGCCTGAGAAGACCATCCCCATATTATACATCACTGCACCCTATACTGTACCCTCCTGCACCCTGTTCTGTATCCTCCTGCCCCCCCATACTGTGCCCTCATGCCCCCTCTGAACTGTGTTCTACTGCCCCCCCACCCCTCTGTACTGTGCTCTCCTCCCCCCTGTACTGTGCTCTCCTGCCCTATCTGTACTGTGCTCTCCTGATCCCTCTGTACTCTGCCCTCCTAACACCCCCCCCCCCCATACTGTGCTCTTCTGCCCTATCTGTACTGTGCTCTCCTGACCCCTCTGTACTCTGCCCTCCTGACCCCTCCGGACTGTTCCCTCCTGAAACCCCTGTACTGTGCCCCCTGACCCCCCCTGTACTGTGTCCTTCTGACGCCCCCATACCGTGCCCCCTTGCCCCCTATATTGCCCTGTTGACCCTGCCCTTTTTACGCTCTGCCCTCTCCTCTATTGATATTTTCTTATTGCTTAAAATTGATTTTATTAAAAGTACTAACAAATATATGTTTAGTTCTCTCAACTCTTTATACTTTAGTTCTTGAGAGTATGTGCGTAAATTGGGGCAGGCTGCATTACTTTGCTCTGTTGCCCATGATGCTGTTAGGAAGTCCCTGCTTACCATACATGATAACCTGAAAATTGAACCCTGCTGTCAGGATGTCCAAGAGGCAATTAGATCAACCTAGTCACAAAGCAAGAAATGCCTTCAAGATGTAGCTGTTTTGTTTGCAAACATTAAACACTGTGAAATTAACACTGCTAAATAATTATTTTTCACAATTATTTTTAAAGTGCTGACAATTTTGCACAATGCTTTACATATTTTACAGCCCCTGCCATCAAGGACCTTACGATCTTAAGTTTCTATCTCACTTACATACATTTTGGGTGTGGAAGGAAATCCTAATACAAACAGGGAGAGAACATGCAAACTCCATGCAGGTAGTATCCTGATTGGGATTTGAACCACGGATTCCAGTGCTGCAAGGCAGAAGTACCAACCACAAAGCTACTCTACTGTCCAACAATCAATGAAAATGGGGAAAAAAATCTACTTGTGTCTTTTTTTTTTACTATTGGAGGGTTGCTTTCACTTCCTCTCTAGTTAAAATGTCTCCAGTACAGGAAGTGAAGGGAAATCTCTAACAGAGCCTCTCATTGTAGTAAAACTTACAGGAGTTCTAATCCTTCAACATTCTATCCAAACCGAAAAAAGGGGTTTTGGCTATAGAAAAGCTTTAATCTCTGCTGCCTTTCTAGAAGATATTTGTGTATGCTGAGACAGTTGCTCGGGGCTGGCAGTGTGCTGGTTTTTGACAGCCTGATCAGATAATGGACAGTTTCTGTTATAGGACATAATTTATATATTCCAGTATATTGTGCATTTCCAGAAAACATTCACGAGGCTTCTGTCAGCCCTGATAGACATTGTAGGAGTGTGAGATAGCATTGAGAGGCTTTCATGTGCACCCAATCTTTTGTCTGCAGTCACTAATGACCTCTCTTTAATTGTAATGTATTTATTGGGTCTCTTTATTGAAAAACAAGCCTGTTCCTTCATTCCCACTGCAGAAGTACAATGATGAGTATGAATCAAGAGATCAAAAAAATACATGATTTGCATAGTACATTATGCCGTGGTTCAGCTGCAAACTAATGTGTTTTTGCAAGATGTCTGAAAAATCTCAAATGAGTTGGCTTCTAGAGAAGAGCAAAAGACAA
Organism: Staurois parvus; assembly: GCF_062004578.1. Classification (NCBI taxonomy): domain Eukaryota; kingdom Metazoa; phylum Chordata; class Amphibia; order Anura; family Ranidae; genus Staurois; species Staurois parvus. The sequence continues at coordinate 8,168,191 of NW_028318271.1, read as the reverse complement.
TACTGTATATGGAGGGAAGAGAACTAAAAATAGGTATAGAAATTGATTTAAAGTAATACTAAACAATATCCTTATTGTCCACAAATAATCCATACACATCCATTCCTTAATGGCCCTGTAATCGGTTTTTTCATTAAATAATTTTAATCTGTGTTTTTCTGCCTCCTTATATTTCCTATGTGAGCTCCTGGTGATGTGCACTGTTCTATGCACACTGTTCTATGCAAACTACACATCCCATAGTCCATCGAAAGAGAGAGGGTGGCTACACTGCTACATACAGTGGGACCATGGAGAATGAAAGTAGCCACCTTTAACAGGAAGTCAGATCACAGCAGCAGCAGCAAAAAAGAAAAAAAGAATTTGGAGATTTGGAAGAGGCTGAATGCAATAGAATGGACTTTTCTGACTTAAGAATACATACTTGAACATAATTTTTTTAAATCAGAGGTTTTTTTTAAAGGCACAGTGTTATCAAGAATAAAGAAAATATCCGCAACGTTCCTAACCCCAGAAACCACTAAACAGCTCATCCACTCCCTCATCATATCACGACTCGACTACTGCAACTCCCTCCTCACTGGCCTGCCTCGCCGCTGGCTATCCCCGCTTCAGTCCATCCTGAATACGGCTGCCAGACTCATTCACCTTTCCAACTGCTCTGTCTCCGCCACCCCCCTCTGCCAATCCCTCCACTGGCTTCCGATTGCGCAAGGGATCAAATTCAAAATCCTAACGCTGACGTACAAAGCTGTCCACCACACTGCCCCGAACTACATCACTGACCTAATATCCAAGTACCGCCCAGCACGCACACTCCGCTCCTCACAAGACCTCCTTCTCTCTAGTTCCCTGGTCTCCTCCTCCCATGCCCGCCTCCAGGACTTCTCCAGGGTGTCACCCATCCTCTGGAACTCCCTGCCCCAACCCATCAGATTATCACCTACTCTCCTCTCCTTTAGGCGCACCCTGAAAACCCATCTCTTCAGGGAAGCCTACCCCACCCCCTGCTAACTTGCCGACCTCCTCCACTCTTTCTACTACTCCATCCCCCACAGCTATCTCCTCCTGTGCCACCACCCCCTCCCTCCTAGATTGTAAGCTCGAAAGAGCAGGGCCCTCAAACTCCTCGTGTATCACATTGTATTGGTATTGTTCTGTCACATGTTCTGTCCCCCTTTGTAATGTACAGCGCTGAGCGAACTATTGGCGCTTTATAAATACTGTATAATAATAAAAATAATAATAATATGCAGTGTAATCTTTACATCCTATAGTTCAAAAAAGGAAGTCAAAATACCAAACAAATATGTGTGTGTTTCTGATGTACATGTTTTTCCGGACACTGCCTCCATTAAACACAGTGCAACAAGTCCCACTCACATATTCCGAATCATTGATCTCCTGTGCACTCCAAGAACGCACAAGTGATCTGTTCAGTGTGGAGCATTTCCATGTACTCCTTGTACAGTGTACCACTACACTGATCTGGCTCAACTGCAGACCTCAGTTTGTAACAGTTTGACACAGAGGAGGAGAAATCAAGGACCTAACTGAATTATGATGGCCCCATAAAAAAAATATATAATTTGTAAAATTCACACCCCTCTCCTGCACATAGCTCCACCTCCTACACTTCACGCCCCTCTCCTGCACATAGCTCCACCTCATACTCTTCACACCCCTCTCCTGCACATAGCTCCGCCTCATACCCTTCACACCCCTCTCCTGCGCGTAGCTCCGCCTCATACACTTCACGTCCCTCTCCTGCGCATAGCTCCGCCTCATACCCTTCACACCCCTCTCCTGCGTGTAGCTCCACCTCATACCCTTCACACCCCTCTCCTGCACATAGCTCCACCTCATACCCTTCACACCCCTCTCCTGCACATAGCTCATCCCTCATACCCTTCACAGCCCTCTCCTGCACATAGCTCCACCTCATACCCTTCACACCCCTCTCCTGCACATAGCTCCACCTCATACCCTTCACACCCCTCTCCTGCACATAGCTCCACCTCATACCCTTCACACCCCTCTCCTGCACATAGCTCCACCTCATACCCTTCACAGCCCTCTCCTGCACATAGCTCCACCTCATACCCTTCACACCCCTCTCCTGCACATAGCTTCACCTCATACCCTTCACAGCCCTCTCCTGCACATAGCTCCACCTCATACCCTTCACACCCCTCTCCTGCACATAGCTTCACCTCATACCCTCTGTAATCCTCTGCTGCTCATACTGCCTACTAAAATACTTTTTAAAACCAAATCTAAACGTAAAAGTAAAGTAAAAATAAGTTGCAGTTGAGTAAAATAAAAATATGTTGCACTTCATGTAAATGAATAAAACAGTATGAGTAAAATATTGAATATAATAAAAATCCTCCAGTGTATAAACCCCAAATGTGTATGTAAATGTGCATATAGAAATATAAATGTGGTCACTAAATCTGAATCATGTGACTCTGTGACGCCATTTCAGATTTCCACAACCCAATAGGACACAGACACGCTATCTGCTTACCAGAAGGGAAGCTCTGGGAGATTAGTCAGAAAACTTCCTGCAGTTTAAACTTGTTTAAACTTTCTGCAAAGACGACATATGCAACAGTGGGAATAGAGGGGAAAAACACAGGGCCAAACGTAGTGTAGCATGCAAAGCACCACTATTTATTGTTAAAAAATGTTGCTCACAAGCATAGCATGACAAAAGGCATAGAAACAAACACAGCTCTACCGAGAAGGTGTGACGACATCAACCCCAGCTCCTTCCTATGCGTTTCATCACAAAGAGCATTGCTCTGGGGCTGGTGAAAGTGTGAGTAGTGTACCTCTCCGCACTGTGATTGTTGCTGCGTGATCTGTTGCCCTTTGAACTATTGTCCTTCACTGTGACTGAATTATTGCCGTGCGACCCAGGATTTAATCCCTGTTGTACCAGATTGCTGCCTGTCCCTCACAGTGCCTGGATTGTTGCCCTCTCACCCTGGACTTAGTCCCTGCTGTAACTGATAGCTTCATGTCCCTCATTGTGGCTAGATTGTTGCCCAGTGACCCTGAACTAGGTCCTTGCTGTACCAGATTGCTGCCTGTCCCTCACTGTACCTGGATTGCTGCCCTGTGACCCTGGACTAAGTCTCTGCTGTACCAGATTGCTGCCTGTCCCTCACTGTACCTGGATTGCTGCCCTGTGAACCTGGACTAAGTCTCTGCTGTACCAGATTGCTGCCTGACCCTCACTGGGACTGGATTGCTGCCCTGTGACCCTGGATTAAGTCTCTGCTGTACCAGATTGCTGCCTGTCCCTCACTGTACCTGGATTGCTGCCCTGTGACCCTGGACTAAGTCTCTGCTGTACCAGATTGCTGCCTGCACCTCACTGGGACTGGATTGCTGCCCTGTTTTTTTGGACTTATCTCTTGTTGTGCCCTACTGCCAACTGTTAAATTGCTGCCTGTCCCCCACTGTGTCTGGATTATTGCCCTGTAACCTTCCCTCCACAACTAAAGAGCCCCCTGGCCAGGGGCCCTAAGTCCACTCTTGTTCTTCAGGTGTGTTCTGTTTTGCCCACACCTTCGTCACACTGCAACTTTTATTAATGGAATAATTGGCAATTCTGCCATCACTGCCATGAAAATCCCTGCTTAGGAACGTTCTCATATGGGTTAACAACTGTCTCGTAATTGTGATCCTGCATTGTCACTTGGTTACATGTGACCCTCATTGAGGACATGAATTCATTATGCAGGTATTGGAGGTACAGATCAGTGATTGGCCATATCAACAAGCAGTCTTTTTCCTTCACTTTCTCCTCATTGACTGCCTGTCCCTGATAGCAAAACTGCTGAGCACAGAAGTAAAGAGGAGGTCTCCTTGTATTTCATGGACACCATTTATCATCATAGGTGCTGCTGCTATTTGCTGATTGCTGCTTGTACTGGCGTTCTCTATCATCGCAGAAATACACATTACATTTATTTCATTGCTTTGCTCCCCTGTCTGATCCATGGTGCTTCATTTAAATTTCCCCTAAGAAAACAGATAACATTAGGAAATTTACACAAATCTATCTCTCAACCCCCCACCTCACCCCCTCGGTCTCCGCCCGAATCACACACCTACTGAGCGACATATCAGACTGGATGTCTTCCACTTCCTTAAACTGAACCTCTGCAAAACCGAGTTTCTTGTCTTCCCCCAGCCCCGACACCACCCCCATTGACTTCTCCATCATGTCCAACAACGCCGCCATCAAACCCGCCCCGCAGGCCAGAGTACTTGGTGTCATTCTGGACTCCAACCTATCCTTCCAGCCCCAAGTCCAATCTTTAACAAACTCGTGCAGAGTCCACCTCCGCAACATCGCCAAAATCCGCACGTTCCTAACCCCAGAAACCACTAAACAGCTCATCCACTCCCTCATCATATCACGACTCGACTACTGCAACTCCCTCCTCACTGGTCTGCCTCGCCGCTGGCTATCCCCACTTCAGTCGATCCTGAATACGGCTGCCAGACTCGTTCACCTTTCCAACCGCTCCATTTCCGCCACCCCCCTCTGCCAATCCCTCCACTGGCTTCCGATTGCGCAACGGATCAAATTCAAAATCCTAACGCTGACGTACAAAGCTGTCCACCATACTGCCCCGAACTACATCACTGACCTAATATCCAAGTACCGCCCAGCACGCACACTCCGCTCCTCACAAGACCTCCTTCTCTCTAGTTCCCTGGTCTCCTCCTCCCATGCCCACCTCCAGGACTTCTCCAGGGTGTCACCCATCCTCTGGAACTCCCTGCCCCAACCTATCAGATTATCACCTACTCTCCTCTCCTTTAGGCGCACCCTGAAAACCCATCTCTTCAGGGAAGCCTACCCCACCCCCTGCTAACTTGCCGACCTCCTCCACTCTTCCTACCACCTCATCCCCCACAGCTATCTCCTCCTGTACCACCATCCCCTCCCTCCTAGATTGTAAGCTCGAAAGAGCAGGGCCCTCAATCCCCTCATGTTTTGCATTGTATTGGTATTGTTCTGTAACATGTTCTGTCCCCCTTTGTAATGTGCAGCGCTGAGCGAACTATTGGCACTTTATAAATACTGTATAATAATAATATAATAATACTTTCTCCACACTTCTTTGACTTTCTTCTTTTTCTATGGTTGCTCCAGTGCAGGAAGCAGCTCATTCTAGACCCCTCCTAAACCAGACAGCTAGCTGAGACATGTTCCTATTTCATTTCTTATTTTCTCTATTTTTCCTGCTTTTCTAGGAAGAATTCCCACTACAGAAATGTTGCAGCATGCTGAAGAACAAAAAAAAAAAGCCTTAGGGCTCAATCACACTTGCTTTGGTCTCTGAAGTGCGATCTGCGTTCAGATCTATGAATTAAATAAGCCTGCTTTATGTGCTGAGCAATATTTTGGGAGAGCTAAAATTTATTGTAGAAAAGTGTGGACCAGAGTTCAAAATTTCAAGTCCTGAGCGACGAACCAGGCGGAGTTGTGGGGGAGAAGGGAGAGAGGGCAAAATATTGGCGATGAGAGGCACCGGAGGAATGTTGGCAGAGCAAGGCAAGGATTTTTCTCAAGGGAAGGTGCATCCTGGCGCCAGCCCTGGACATAGTTGCCGCAACATTATTTCCACTCGCCTAATTCGAGCAGGTGAGTGGAAATTTTGAGCCCTGGTGTAGACACTTCTAAGATACAGGGCTCCATTCACAAAAGCACACTTCCGCCTGGCAATACTAGGGTCATTGGTTTGAATCCCAGCCTCGACACCACCTGTCTGGAGTTTTCATGTTCTCCCTGTGCCTGCGTGTGTTTCCTCCGGGTACTCCGGTTTCCTCCCACACTCCAAAGGCATGCTGGTAGGTGAATTGGTTCCTGTCCAAATTGGCCCTAGTATAAATATGAATGTGAGTTAGGGACCTTAGATTGTACGCTCCTTGAGGGTTAGGGACTGATGTGAATGTACAATATATATGTAAAGCGCTGCATATATTGACGGCGCTGGATAAGTACCTGAAATAAATAATAAATAAAATAAATAAAAAGCAGATATTTAGGTGTCCGGACCCATTTTCCCTAAATATCGCATGTGATCCTGAAACTACCAATTCACTATACCAGTGGTGGGCAACCTTTTTTTTCAACTGAGCCAAATCTCGCCAAAACCACGATTGAAATTTATTTTGAGAGCCAAATTTTTAAAACTGAAAATACATAGGATGGTACACTGTTTTTAGTTTCAATAAGTTTTTATAGTAATTCATCCCCCATATAGTAATTCATCCCCCATATAGTAATTCATCCCCCATAGTAATTCATCCCCCATATAGTAATTCATCCCCCATAGTAATTCATCCCCCATATAGTAATTCATCCCCCCTATAGTAATTCATCCCCCATATAGTAATTCATCCCCCATAGTAATTCATCCCCCATATAGTAATTCATCCCCCCCCATAGTAATTCATCCCCCATAGTAATTCATCCCCCATATAGTAATTCATCCCCCATAGTAATTCATCCCCCATATAGTAATTCATCCCCCATATAGTAATTCATCCCCCATAGTAATTCATCCCCCATATAGTAATTCATCCCCCATAGTAATTCATCCCCCATATAGTAATTCATCCCCCATAGTAATTCATCCCCCATAGTAATTCATCCCCCATATAGTAATTCATCCCCCATAGTAATTCATCCCCCATAGTAATTCATCCCCCCTATAGTAATTCATCCCCCATATTAATTCATCCCTTATATAGTAGTAGTAAGTAAGTAGTAAGCCAAGTCCCTCCTGTGTCAATTCACTTACCTTTGCTCCGCGCGTTCCTCTCGCCGTGTTCCCGCGCCGTTCCGGTCTTCAGGGCGGACTGTGAGAGGAGCCTAGCTCCTCTCACGTTCGTCACGCTGCCCCGCCTACACACATCCTGACAGCCAATCACTGGCTATCAGGATGTGAGTGGCAGCGAGACTGGCCAATCATTGCATTTGAGCGCGCTGCCCTGGCTGTTTATTTTTGGATCACGCTGCAGAGTCCCTGCCGCCCGAGAGGAGGGAGGGGAGCAGGTGCCCGGCACACAAGAGCCGCATTAAAGCGTGTAAAGAGCCGCATGTGGCTCGCGAGCCGCGGCTTGCCAACCACTGCACTATACCATTTTGTGGTGTTTACCACAAAACACTCAAAATGCTCAGTAAATACTACATGAAAAAGCATTAAACTCAGTTTAAATATGGTAAGCTTTACCAAAAAGCTGTAAGTTTGTTTAGTCTGTCCACAGCACATTCTGTCAAAAGGATTTTGGCTTCCTCAGGTAAGTTTTGGCAAACTCCAATCTGGCTTTTTTATGTCTCTGTGTCAGCAGTGGGGTCCTCCTGGGTCTCCTACCATAGCATCCCTTTTCATTCAGATGGCGATGTATAGTGCGAGCTGACAGTTGTACCCTGTGCCTGAAGGTCAACTTGAATTTGTCTCCAAATTGATCAAGGTTCTTTATCCACCATTCGAACAATCCTTTCTTGCAATCTTTGACCAATTTTTCTCTTTCATCCACATCCCGGGAGATTAGCTACAGTGCCATGGGCTGTAAACGTCTTGACAATGTTGCGCACAGTGGACACAGGAACATTAAAGTGTTACTAAACCCAAGACCCTGCATTCACTATATCTGGTCTCCCCGGACCCTGCATTCACTATATCTGGTCTCCCCGGACCCTGCATTCACTATATCTGGTCTCCCCGGACCCTGCATTCACTATATCTGCTCTCCCACAGTACACAAACCATGGAAATGCCATCATTTTAGTAAATATAAACTGCTAAATACCTTTTCTCATCAGCAGTTAGAGCAGTCTTGTTATTTCTAGCAGTGTTCAGCACAGCACTGGTTAAAGCCTGTAGGAGGAGTTTTCTTTCTGCTCTAGGAGGATGTGAAAGTCCTGATCCTCTGTCTGGACAGTGCTGATTGGCCCTGTGCTGATCAAATGCACCCTCCCAAGAAAAAAAAAAAACGCTCTAGCAATATTTATTTATTTCAGGTACTTATATAGCGCCGTCAATTTATGCAGCGCTTTACATATATATTATACATTCACATCAGTCCCTAACCCTCAAGGGGTGTACAATCTAAGGTCCCTAGCTTACATTCATACATACACATACTAGGGCCAATTTAGACAGGAGCCAATTCACCTACCAGCATGTCTTTGGGGTGTGGGAGAAAACTGAAGTACGTGGAGGAAACCCACGCAGGCACAGGGAGAACATGTAAACTCCAGGCAGGAGGTGCCATGGCTGGGATTCGAACCAACGATCTTAGTACTGCCAGGCAGAAGTGCTAACCGTTTAGCCACTGTGCTGCCCATACACACCAAACTGAGCATGTACATATGACCAAGGGTTCAGACTGTATCAGGTGGTCATTTCAACAAGAGGAGGGGCAGAGAAGACAGGATCAAACAGCCTTTTTACACAATGCAGAGGATTAACCCCTTATGTTCCACAGTGAGTATAACAAGCATGCTTTACTGCATATACAGACTGATTGCACTGTTGTGGGTTTAGTAACACTTTAAGATCTCTGGAGATGGACTTGTAACCTTGAGATTGTCCATGCTTTTCCACAATGTTTGTTCTCAAATCCTCAGACAATTCGTTGCTGCTCTTTCTCTTCTCCATGCTCCCTGTGGCACACAGAGACACACATCAGAAAGGTTGGGTACATTTTTCACCACTTTAACTGGTTGCCGGTGGTTTATTCTTATAATTTCTCTCCATCATTAAAGTTTTTTTATGGTTTTACATTATGGGATGTTTGCTTTTGTTTCTGTTCACATGGTGAAACTTGGTTTGCTGCCTGGGAGGAGAGGAGAAAGTTTAAAAAGGCTCTTTTGAAACTACACTGTCATTTATATCCACGCTGGTCATCATCCTATTGGCTACTATCAGCCAGATCGCATGATTCCCAGGAATGATTATTGGAGCCATTCTTGCCATCACATATTGGGCTAGTCCCTAACCAGGCGATTATGACCAACCTAGAGATAGGTGGTCCACAGCTAACGGTGAGCGCACATCCATGTGGGGCACCAAGTGAGCACAGAGTTTGCACGAAGTTCACCAATTAGTATCCAACACCTGGGCACTTTATTTTTCCGAATTGGGACTGAATGTTACAATTATTCACTTCGTATATGTGAAGCAATATTATTCATGTATTGTCAAATTTAATGCACTGAATTTATGAGCAGTCCACATGCTATTTTGTGATTTCTATATTGTCAGCTTCTGTCAATTGATACAGGTGAGTTTAATCACAAATTACAGGCGTGTCTCAAACTCAGAATGCAATTATTTCTTACAATTCTGAGAAGATGCCAGTAAGAGTTTTGCATGGAATGTGTCAGATTTGGCTTTTTGTTTCTCCACTTTTTTGTGTCATACCAATACAAACAAAAGAAATAAAAATGAGAATGCCTAAACACTTGTAATTGTAACAATTTTCTGGGTGAAGTGGTACATTATCTGACAGAAATGCAGGGGTGCCAATATTTTTGGCCATTACTATACATCATTTGCTGCAAAAAAAAGCTTCCAATCACTCCAAACATAATACAATGTACATGAATATCTCAATGGTCTAATCCCTTGTTAGAACATATGCCATATGTAGTGGCAGGGGCGTCCCCAGGGTTGGTGTCACCCCTCCGACGTTCCCCGCAGGATGGATCAGATCTGTGGATTGAGTATAGTGGATCGGAGTCCCATCCATTATGCTCCCCAATCCACAGATCTGATCAATCCTGCAGGGATTGTCGGCTTGCAACCTATACAGGGTTAACTGATCTCTCCACAAGCTCCACGAAAAGGTAAGTTTTAAAGCAAGCCGATGATCCCTGCAAGATAGATCGGATCTGTGGATTGGGGAGCATAATGGATTGAACTCCGATCTATTATGCTCAATCCACAGATCCGATCCATCCTGCGATGATCATCAGCTTGATTTAAAACTTACCTTTTTGTGGAGCGGGTCCGGTGTCACCCCGTGCAACAGGTGTCACCCAGGTGCCTAGGGATGCCACTGTGTAGTGGGGATACTTCACTTTTTCACAATTATTTTTAAAGACGTGTTCCCACCAGGGGTAGACTGACAACTCATGGGGCCCCCGGGCAATAGGGGATCATGGGGCCCCTGTGTCCATGCCCAAACTCAAAAAAGCCTATGAAAAAGGTACCAGGGGCAACTCATGGGGCCCCCTACTGACCCTGGGCCCTTGGGCAGTGCCCGAGTTTCCAAATGGTCAGTCCCCTGGTTCCCACTGAAAAGTTCCCATTGACCTTTTTAGCTATCTGTAAGGAGGCAATTCTTCCCACTGACCTTCACACTAATGTGTCATGAGTTGTAGATGTAGACATTTTTAGCAGGGGTTCCTTGAGACAGGAAATATATGTCAAGGGTTCCTCTGTGTTGAAAAGGTTGAGAAAGGCTGATTGAAAGTGTAACTGAAGGAAAAACTTTCTTTTTCATTTTGGATCGAGTAATGGAGGGTTAGAACCCCTGTCAGTTTTTCGTTTACATTTTTGCCATCTGTGTCCCATTGGAAGATGTCCCTTCTATTAAAAAGAGGTAGATTTTTAAACAAGTAAAAACGTAAGCAAAAAATTTTTTTGTCTTTAATTGGAACTTTAGGCCTGAATTTAATAAAGGACGTTTTGTGTCTTCTGCATTAAAGTCACTTACTTGCCTGTCCGCCCTGGTAAAATTCAGCAATGCCGAGTCTGACTGAACGCCAGCACATGAGCAGGAGTGACATAATTGCCGCTAGGCCAATGACAGAAGTCGGCGATCGAGACCTGGAAGCCAGCCGCTCGAAAATGTCAGCAGATGGGCAGGGTGCTCGGGGACGCTGCATTGCTGGAGCCGCGGTGAGTATAGTTCCGCTTTAAGTTATGCTATGTGAACGGGAACAAGTAACAAACATAAAGTGGGATTTTTCACTTATATCATCGTGGCTTTCATGGAGAAAATTAACTAGTTTCATAAATGAGTTTTTATATATATTTTATATTTATTGTGTGTGTTCAGGAAACATTGGATTTGCTTGCATATGAGTGTAATCACCAACAGTTTCCATGCCATCTGCTGGCTGAAATAATGTACTGCAGTGCAGGCAGAGTCTAGTGTATCTGTGACATCATCAGGTGGTGAGCACAAATACAGCTCATTGCAGTGTGTCTGTGTCTAGGCAGAAAGTCGTTCCTTTATGAGGAATCTTTAAAACGTGGATATGATTCCAGCACATTTTCTCATTCCTTTTCTTGCCTGCCATGTGTCTGGACCTCATATATTAACTCTTCCTTGAGGTTTTGCAGGTAACTTGTCATTGGACAATTACAACCCCCTGATGAAGCCACATGACCTATGGCGTAACGCGTAGGGGTGGGGCTACAACGGCACCAGAGAGCATACGGCGAGTATACACGCTGTGCGGGGCACACACAGGCAAAGGACTTTTTAATACCAAAGCGCTTTTTCATTTTATTCAATGTGAGTGCATATATTGAGCATTTAAATAAAGGCAAGTCTTCTAAGGATAAAGCACTATGTCCACATTTCTTTTTTGCTTCATGACACTGAGGAACATCTAAGAGGAGTGAGCAGGGGATCCTGAGCAGCTGAAGGAGGGAGAGATCCCTGCAGGGATAACGAGTGTATAAGGAGAGAAGCATTGTGGAGTACATAGGAGGTATCCAACATCCATTCATGCTGCAGCAAATTCTAGCAGGTTCCATGTATGTGAACAAAAAGTGTATGAAGCCTATCTGTTAGGCTTGTAAGGAGGTGAGCGCACATCTTTAATGATTTAAGGATTCAGGAAAAGTCACAATTGGTGTGTTTGGATCACGTCATCACAAATCCCTTTTTTTGGACTATTATTTGAGTAATGGGACTTTTTTTCTATTTTATTTGATTCACATCACATTTAACTTGATATTCATTTATTTATGTATGGTATATTGTTTGTTTTTCATGGATATATAATTTGAAGTCACTAATTTATAAGTTTGTTAGAGATTGGGAGCGCAACATTTTTTAGTTATATGACAGCTACTTACTGCCACCTTCCAGTTGATAGACTTCATTCCATGATCATTCCATTTCCTTCCTCCCCAACATTCCTCCATGGCCACCTCACAGACATCCCTCCCTAAATGACTTCCACCCAACAACAGATATTCCTCCGCAGCCACCTCACACCCATAGCCCCACTCCATCAGACATAACTCTCCCCTGCATATATGCCCCCTGCTGACAATCATCACCCTCCCACACACACTACTTCCTAGCACTCCACAGTCACCATTGTGCATACCCTCTGCACTCTTTTCCAGCACATACTGCTGACCTTTTTACCATTCACACTCCCTGCTCGCCATCATTTACTGCTCTCTTGCATATACTCTGCTGTCATAATAATGTTGAAGAACTATTATAGTGGGTAGGATGCATGGAGGAGTGAGAGTGAAGAGTGTGGAGGGTGTGGTGGTGGACTGTATGTGCAGGAGAGCTGACCAATCACAGCGATCACAAACGTACATGTGTTTTGGTGTACTGCACGTGCAGTGTAATCCAATAACCGGCGCTCAGATCTTCATACTACACAGGATCACGGATACCTTCACTCGCTGAGGAGCAGCACTCCAAGGATAGGGGAGTCTTAGTTCTAACAAAAGAGAATAGAAGAGGGTGCACTATCCTCATGCTTTACAGTGATAAAAGGACATTTACTGTAATAAGATAAATGAATATAAATGAATATCCTCCTCTCTAGCTCCCTCATCACCTCCTCCCACGCTCGCCTCCAGGACTTCTCTAGAGCCTCTCCTATCCTCTGGAACTCCCTACTATAGCATGTCCGGTCAGCCCCCACCCTGTCTGCCTTTAGGCGATCTTTGAAAACTCACTTATTCAGGGAAGCCTACCCCACCTCCACCTAAGAACTGTACTTGAATCACCTCCGCCAGATCATCCCCGCAGCTATCACCTTTTGTATCACCTCCCCCTTCCTTCAGATTGTAAGCTCCACAAGCCGGGTCCTCCTATTCCTTCTGTACTGAAATGTATTGTAATTGTACTGTCTCCCTTATATTGTAAAGCGCTGCGCAAACTGTTGGTGCTATATAAATCCTGTATAATAACAATAATACTCACAAAGCAATAGGTCATAAAAATAGAGAAAGAGCCACAATTAACGGTCCCAGGAAATGGGGATCATGTAGGGGAAGATGCTAAAGCTTGGAAGGAAGGGAGCTTGGCTGCCAAAATGCTTTAGCACTTTCCAGTACAGGATCCCTGTTTCCTGGGACCGTAAATTGTGGCTCTTTCTCTGTTTTTATGACCTATTGATTTGTGAGTATTCATTTGTCTTATTACAATAAATTTCCTTTTATCACAGTAATGCACGAGGAGAGTACGCCCTCTTCTATTCTTTTTTGTTAGTACTGCACATGCAGCTACTTGCTCTGCCCTTGCTCCATCTGGGGAAGGAGGGGTGCAGTTTGGCATCTTGGTCCTGGGCAATGGATGACCTTGTCCTGGCACTTGTCAGACCTCCGGCTCTGCAATCAGCGAAGCTGATTATTATTGGTTCTGGCACAGTAGAGGAAATGCAAGACGTCTGAGCACTGTTCCAAGACAAGTGTCGGCAAGAAGAATGCAGAGGATGGGAAGCTCACACGTACCTCTCCCTCTGCATTGCTCTTGCTGCTGCTTGACTCAGAAAAGTGCTTGGAGTAGAGACAGGCGGCTGTTCTGAAGCTGTCGTTTCCTTCCGGGCTATGCAGTTGGATGGCTACGGGGGCAACAGTGGGGGGCACTCACCTGAGTTAGGAAGCACATAGTGACATGGAAGAAAGTACATATTTTATTTAACAGTGGAGACAACAGCGAAAAAAATGTAATACGTCTTTTATAAAGAAAACAAACTGGAAGACTTTGTGCAGCTTTTGTTTTAATGCACCTGGGATCAGGGGAATCCCTAGGCAGGTGCGGGGGGTGCGCGCCGCACTGGGTGACACCTATCGCATGGGGTGACACCGGACCTGCTCCACGAAAAGGTAAGTTTTAAAGCAAGCCGACGATCCCCGCAGGATGGATTCGATCTGCAGATTGAGAATAACGGATCGGAGTCTGATCCATTATCCTCCCCAATCCGCAGATCCGATTCATCTTGCGGGGATCGTCGGCTTGCTTTAAAACTTAGCTCGTGGAGAGATCAGTTAACCCCATATAGGTTGCAAGCCGCCGATCCCCGTAGGGTGGATCGGATCTGCGGATTGGGGAGGATAATGGATCAGACTCCGATCCCTTATGCTCAATCCGCAGATTCGATCCATCCTGCGAGGATCATCGGAGGGGGTGTCACCAAGTGTTAGCGCACCGGGCAGGGGCAGACTAACAACTCATGGGGCCCCCGGGCAATAGGGGATCATGGGGCCCCTGTGTCCTTGCCCAAACTCAAAAAAGCCTATGTAAAAGGTACCAGGGGCATCTCATGGGTCCCCGTACTGACTCCGGGCCCTCGGGCAGCGCCTGAGTTTCCAAATGGTCAGTCCGCCCCTGGCACTGGGTGACACCAACCCTAGGGCCACCACCCTGGGATGTATGTAGAGAGATCAATTGCACTTTAGGCTTTAAATTATTCAATAATACATTTGATAGAACTACCACATTATATCACTATTTTGATTGGCCCATTTTGCACATAAGCACTGCTTAAGAGGTTCATCATGTGACTTGAAGCCTGTTTACAAATATAATTACACATTACAAATAGAAACAGAGTCTAATACATTAACACACGTTGGCAGGGGCGGACTGACAACTCATGAGGCCCCTGTGTCCTCACCCACACCTGAAAAAGCCTATGAAAAAGCCAATGAAAGGTACCAGGGGCATCTCATGGGGCCCCCTACTGACCCCGGGCCCTTGGGCAGTGCCCGAGTGGCTAAATGGTCAGTCTGCCCCTGCACGTTGGTAAGGTTATTTATGTTTACCTTTTTCATTTATACAGTAAAAAAACATATAAATACTGTAATTCCCCTTTCAGTTAGTGAGCATTAAAAAAAAAGTAAATCTAATGTGCAAAGTGCAGAAGTTCATAAAATCCAATCATCCTTAACTAATCTAAGTACATTAGCTACTGTAACTCCGCTGTCCAGGGCAATTTTTTTTTACATTTTTCACACATGTTAAAACCAGCACATTTTGATAGAAAATTACTTAGAATCCCCAACTGTTACATATTTTCTAAAAGCTGAGGCCCTGGAGAATAAAATGGTGGCTGTTGGAATTTTTTTATGTAACACAATATTTCTGCAGCCATTTATCAAACACAAACTTTCAGTTAAAAATAAACTAGAATTAATTTTTGTGCACCCAAACACCATATAATACCATTTCTTTGGTAAAATATATTAAAATGCCTAAATGACATCCTTGCTGCGTTGTCAATAATTCTTAATGGTGAAAAATAAACAGCAAGTGAAACTACCTAAATCCACAAATGTAAATAAAATAAATGTGCAAATATATTAGAAGGTCCAAATGAAGTCTAAAGTCCAATTCACCAGCCCCGAGACAACATCCTTTATGATGAAATGCGTCGGAGCTTGCGTTGATGTCATCAGTTGAGCGGTGCTTGTGTTTTTTTTCACTGATACTTCCTATGGTGTTTGTAAGTACAAGTTATATCAAAAAAGGGTGGTTTTTACTACACTATGCCAGCTCCTTTGTTGTTTCCTCCTGTGTATGTTACTATACTTGCGCAACCTTTGCTGAAGTTGTGAACAGGGCTCTTCAGCTATCCACCAGTGGTTGTGCCATTGCCTCAGCACTGTTTGACCTCCCATTTAAAAATCTCTGTTTCTGGTAAGCTGATAGTGCTGGAAAACTGATGCTGGTTCACAGATTCATTGGGTTTGCACTTTGTGGTCACATATTCATATGGACATTGTATGGGGAATTTAATAGATTTGCACATTTATTTTAGTCACACTTGTGGATTTAGTTAATTTCACTTGTTATTAATATTTCACTATTGAGCATTATTGACATAATACAAACAAGTATTAAATATATACTGAAAAAAGTTTTATAAAAAGTACAAGCTTTTTATTGCATCAAGAAATTATTTTACCATGTAGACATACCATACAATACATCATCCAAGGTCATAGTACAGCATCGCCATCAAAGTATAAATTGCATGATAAGGATACCCAGTATGACTATATGTGACTAGCCATACTGGGTAGAGCTAACACAGACCACGGCCTCCACTCACCTCCCGCTGTTCAGCTATGCCCAAACCAGAGCTTCCAGGAGGAGGGGCAGTGACGGCTCCAGTGACAGGCAGGACACACAGACACCTCCTCAGCTGGCTGCTGCACACAGCCACACTGAAGGGACAATGGCGGCCTCTCTCCTTCACCAGCTGGCACACCATAACAGCTTGGTGGTGGATTGGGCTGTCTCTTTTCCGGGTGAACTCTTTGCTGGGTAAGCTGTCTCTTTGCTGGATGAGCTGTTCTTTGCTGGATGGGCTGTTTCTTTGCTGGATGAGCTGTCTCTTTGCTGGATGGGCTGTCTCATTGCTGGATGGGCTATATCTTTGCTGGATGGGCTGTCTCTTTGCTGGATGGGCTGTCTCGTTGTTGGATGGGCTAACTCATTGCTGGATGGGCTGTCTCTTTGCTGGGCAGGATGTCTCTTTGCTGGGCAAGATGTCTCTTTGCTGGATGGGCTGTCTCTTTGCTGGATGGGCTGTCTCATTGCTGGATGGGCTGTCTCTTTTCTGGGCAGAATGTCTCCTTGCTGGATGTGCTGTCTCTTTGCTGGATGGGCTGTCTCATTGCTGGATAGGCTGTCTCATTGCTGGATGGGCTGTCTCTTTGCTGGGCAGGATGTTTCTTTGCTGGGCAGGATGTCACTTTGCTGGTCTGGATGTCTCTTTGCTGGATGGGCTGTCTTATTGCTGGATGGGCTGTCCCTGTGCTGGATGGACTGTCTCTTTACTGGTTGAGCTGTCTCTGCTGGACAAGCTGTGTCTTTGGTGTACAAGCTGTGTCTTTGTTGGGCAGGATGTCTCTTTGCTGGATGGGCTGTCTCTTTGCTGGATGGGCTGTCTCTTTGCTGGATGAGCTGTCTCTTTGCTGGATGAGCTGTCTCTTTGCTGGACAGGCTTTTTCTTTGCTGGACGGGCTGTCTCTTTGCTAGTTGGGATGTCTCTTTGCTATATGGGGATGTCTTTTTGCTGGATTGGGCTGTCTCTTTGCTAAATGGGGATGTATGTTTGCTGGACTGGGCTGTCTCTTTGCTATATGGGGATGTATCTTTGCTGGATTGGGCCATCTCTTTGAATAGGGGGCACTGTGATTAGATCTCTAGGGGCACTGTAATGTAAAGGGGCACTATGATATAAAGGGGACTGAGCTGTAAAGGGGCACTGTAATCAATACAGTGCTCCTTTACAGTTCAGTCCCCTTTATATCACAGTGCTCCTTTACATTACAGTGCAGAGGACCGACTCCACAACTCCGTGAACATTCCATCACCAACTGCCCTGCGAACGCCCCCAGGAAAAATTGTCCGCCTATTTTTTGTCATCCGAGCCTGCTTGCAGCACTAGGGTCCTTGGTTCAAATTTCAGTCAGGACACTATCTTCATGGAGTTTGCATGTTGACCCTGGCTCTGCAGAGGTTTCATCCCACACTCCAAAGACATACTTGTAGTTTCATTTGTTTCAGTCTAAATTGGCCAACAAATTGAGCCAACAATTCAATCCAATCCTAGGTTTGCTGGTTTTGCCCCCTTCGGCAGGAGCTGAGCATCATATACTGTATAGAAGCAGTATTTCTACTGATTCCATTTATGACAGCTTCCCACTGTTAATGCATCTCTAGCGACCATTGATGTTACTGGCATATTGACTTACATGGCTGGCACAAGGTCACTGGTTAAATTTGTTCAATGACATTAACCAGTTATGGCCATGGCCATATTTGGTCAATGATGTCACTACTATCCCTGCCCCATTCCTTTATATAGCTGATGACAACTTGGAAGCTAATAAAGGATTTGTAAAATATTTGGGTGTCTTTATTTATATGGTACGTTATTTTTTGTTAATGAAAAGGAGTGCTCTTATCTAGGGTCCTTCTTATTTTAAAAACGCTTCCAGATTCTGATACGCCCCACAGACCCCGGCAACCACCAGGCCAGGGTTGTGTGGAAGAGGCTCTTGTACCCCCCCCCCCCCCCTCCACAAGGCCTTGTACGGTTCAGGAGGGGAAATGCACATCTGTCCCCTCCCAGATTAAGGGTTTGGTATGTATTTTAAGAGGACTTAATGCATTTTTGTTTCTATTTTGTGTGTGGGGCAATAAAATCCATACCAGAGTTAAAAGGTCTCTTATGGATTTCCTGGGGGACCTCATACATGCTTTTTTTGTGCGGGGTACCCCCTTAAAATATATACCAGACTCAAAATTGTGTTTTTTATTCTTGCTGTAGAATGTGTTACAGCAAAAGTGACACATACAAAAAAAATATAGTTTGAATTGCCAGAAAAATTAGTATACTACTTTGTATTTTGGAGTACCTTTGAAGGAGTCTTTGGGGTTTATTTACTAAAGCTGGAGAGTCCAAAATCAGACTCCCTTCTGCATAGAAACCAATCAGCTTCTAACCTCAGCTTGTTCAATGAAGCTTTGGCAATGAAACCTGGAAGCTGATTGGTTTCTATGCAGAAGGGAGTCTGATTTTGGACTCTCCAGCTTTAGTAAATAAACCCCTTTGTGTCTTTTTTTTTTTAAGAATCCAGCAGGGAAATGTCATTTGCCGGCCATTTAAACCATTGTTTCTTTTTGAATATCACTGCTTTAAAAACAATTACTGCTCCTGGCCAAATTAAATTTTACATTTTTTTTTGCATTGGTACATGTCCTTCAGATCAATGCCTTCTCCTCCCATGCTATTTGTTGACAACCCTTTACAAGTTAGCCCATAAAATGGGCATTTTTGATGTGGCAGATTCGACTCCTATTAGTTACAGTTCGGCATTCAAATTTCTTTGGAGTTCGCAAAACGTAACCCAGGGCAGTTCAGCTCATCTCTAATCTTAGATTATAAGCTCTTGAAGACAGAAAAGGATGTGAATGTACAATATGTAAAGTGCTGTATCAATACATAGAATAAATATTTAAAACTACCTTTAGGTTCCCATCTTATGAAAAAGCTCTTAATAAATATCTACCAACATCCAATGTTATATTAGTACCTTTCTGCAGAGTGCTCTACAAAGGCAATATTACATTGTAGAAATATTGACATACCTGACATTTGGCTCTGACAATAAGCAGAATGAAGAATGTGCGTAGAGATAGGGACTCGCTACATGCTATATGGGTTTCTTGCAAGTCATCTGGACTAATTTAATTACAAAATGTCATGTATCTATAGTATCACTTGTCAACTGTCCCCCTCATTCATTCACTGTTGAGCTGATTTTACGCACTCTGTGCAAACAGTGGTGATGAAGATTTGGTGAAAGGTGTGAGAATTAACACACTGGAGCTCCTAACAGGAAAGAAGCAGCAGAGGAAGATTTATTACTGGAAACAAATAGCAATGAGATTTGATTGACAAGGACTGCAGGTGATATTGGCATACATGACTCAGACAGAGTGTTGGTAGATACCAGGTCAATGGCTTGGTGAGGTCAGCAAGATACTTGTGGAGGAGGTGCCAGTCTGATGAATTCTGACAACAGACATCCCTCCTTCACTTATAAATGCTGCTGAGAGAGGAGGAGGTAGAAGAGTTGCACAGGATCCAGGGAGGAAAAAGGCTATCCACACTCCCAGTCTAGCCTCCCATAGACCACTGACAGCTCCTGTACACAGCATCAGCACCATAGACAGCTCAGCTCTCATCTTCAGCACCATAGACAGCTCAGCTCTCATCTTCAGCACCATAGACAGCTCAGCTCTCATCTTCAGCACCATAGACAGCACCCAGTGTCCAGCTCTCCAATTCAGCACCTTGGACAGCTCCCTCCCATAGAGTTCCATGATGGAAAGAGTTCTGATCTTCTGGAGATATCGCACCCCATTCTCTCTCATCCTCTGCTCTCTCATCCTCTTCAAGGTCCATTCAGAGGCTGCCCCTTCCCAACAGCACCCTGACCCAGCCACTCTCTCCAAAATGTCCCCCAGGGGTAGCCACTGGGCTGTAGGTAAGTGCCATTTCTTCTATTCTTAGGGCACACTGATCAAAGTTTTTGGGTCTGTCTGCGAAAGTTCTCATTTATCCAGGTCGTGGCATATCGTATTCAACTGGAGTTGGTCTGTACAACTCCAGTGTCCTGGGCTGCCTTTCTGAGCCTTAAGCTGGCCATACACTATACAATCTGATTGTATAAGCTCTGCACAATCTTCTTTACATTAGCGGCAGCCTTTTTCGTCCATCTGAAAAGTGATTGGCAGTGGATTGTATTTTTAGAGGGCAGCTGGGAGGCAATATTTTATCCCCTTAGTGCCTGTGTTAACCCTTAAAGGCCTGCACCACCATGCCACAAGAGTATGCGGTTGCAGTCGCGGCATGACCCAGTTCACTAGAATGGGTCACGTTCAGCAGAAGTACTGCCGACTGAACACTGGTGGTATAATGTTTGTCATACATGTGTACAACCCTGTTCAGCTGCTGTGTTGAGCTAAAGGGAATGGTCATGGGGAGTAAAACTGTAGCTCAACTGCCTATTCTGCTGCCCTATGGCTGCAAGTGCAGAAGAGCCCCAAAAATGATGAAGACTCTGAAAATGAGGATAAACCTAGACAACCAATTCAATTAGTCTCAAATCAGAAAGACCCTTGCACTACATAATTGATGGTGGGTCTAAAGAGAATTTTACATTTGGATTGTATCGTGTATGGTAAGTCTTAGTAACTGGCTGTCCCAAATTTTCAGGGACAGCTCTGGGTTTTTGCCACATGTCCCTGGAAATAGAAATCAAAGCAGGCACAAAGTACTAAACCTGTTTAGATTGATCACAATATATGTACTAAACCTATTGAGATTGATCGTCATAATATAAGTTCAGTCCGTTTTGTTCGGAATTGATGAATGACGCAACAGGGGAGATTTACTAAAACTGGAGCATGCAGAATCTGGTGCAGCTGTGCATGGTAACCAATCAGCTTCTAGGTTTTACTGTCCAAACTCAAATGAACAAGCTGAACTTAGAAGCTGATTGGTTAGTATGCACAGTTCCACCAGATTCTGTGTGCACCCATTTTAGTAAATCCCCCCAAGGTATGTTATCAATAATTCAATAAAATTATTCTGTGTAGAATTATTCAATTATGTATGGCCACCATAAAGCAGGTTGTACAGAAACTGTACAAATCAGGTTGTACCATGTATGGCCAGCTATAGACCATATTGAAGTTGACAGGCTTAGATCATCTCCTTAGTGAAGAAGAGTTCCTGCCCATCATCTTAAACTGTTGACATCTATGTATTAGGTATTTATTATGCAGAATGACAGCTCTATAACGAGATAATAAACTCAATTGTTGGACATATTGCTAAACAGAGGCAATGTTTGTGGTTAGTAAAATTATGATCACATTCAAGCTTGAGAAGACACAGCTCCATGAGGATTTTTATTTATTAATGTTGTTCCTATTTTTAGTATGGCTCCTTGACTACTGTGTCTTCAGGTTGTTTAGCAGGTGACCTTGTTGTATGTAGTGGCTGCCTACTCTGCATCTTTACACTGGAGGTCATTCTATACTCTGCAGCAAGATTGTGGGATCTGTGGTCCAATGTCTGTCAGTATTAATGGCAAGGTGCCTGTTTAATGGTGGCTATACTTGATTCAATAAATAATTATTTTTTTCCTGATTGATCTCTTCCAGTTAGGATAATCAATCTATATTCAACAATCTATATTAACGATATGCTCCTAAGTGGATTCTGATTGACAAGATACCATTTTAATTTATGGTGCAAATCACCAATCACATCTCTGTTTCAATCATTTAATCTCATAATCCGCTTAAAATACAGTCGTATTCATGATGATTAAAGTATCTTTCTGCTGCCCTTAATGCACACTGATCAATACTTTTCCACCCTGGCCAAAAGACCCAGTATGATCGGATCTAAAAAAAAAGTCTCAATTGCAAAGGATTTCATGTCTATTCAGTTATTTGTCGATTAGTTCCAAAATTGTACCATGTATTAAGGGGGAGATTAACTAAAACTGGAGCACTCACAATCTGGTGCTGCAGTGCATTGTAGCCAATCAGCTTCTAACTTCAGATTGTTCAGTTGAGCTTCTGCAATAAAACCTGGAAGCTGATTGGTTTCTATGCAGAGTTGCACCACATTTTGCACTCTCCAGTCTTACTAAATAATCCCCATTGATCGGATGATAAAATGGAAGCGTGTGTAGCCACCATAACACTGCTGCACCAACATGCTTCAAAGTGTGCAAAGTTGATATTGTATCCTTGAAAAGAAACAGTTACCTGTCATAGAATCAAAAATCCCAGCACATTGTTTTCATTGCACTGCACCAATAGATTATGTGAGTCTAGATTAGGGGCATCTCAGAGATGCTTCGACACTGGCAATGTACTCAGCACAGCAGCCATTCAGTTTAAATGTATTCCCAGTCTGTATAAAGGTCATTTCTGATTGGTTAGTGTGATGTAGAATACTTGGCAGAACATCATTATCATTGGCTCTTTTTGCCTTCAATTTTTTTTTTCGGTATTAGGGTTGTAAATGCAAAGCACATACTATGAGATTACATTTTTTTAATTGTTTAATTAATTATGGGCTTAAATAGAAATCAGGATAATGCACAGATCTAAAAGGTGCACTGCCATGTAAAAAAAACAATATATAAACAAAAAAAATTGTTCATTACCTATATGAGCCTGCTAGGTTATGTTTAAATAAAAACCAGATTTGAATAGTTCCAATCTATTACCTTGCTCATCAACCAATATTTCCATTGGAAAGGACTGTACGTTTACTAAATTTGCATAAAATAATAATTTTTTTTTGCAGAATTGGAATCTTCTTTAAGAGCAACTCCGCTTAAAACTAAGATTTAATTTTTGGGTGGCTATAGATTTTTTGTATGACTTGAAGCTTCCAATGACAAGGTTTCCCCACAGTGATCTCTTCCAGCTACCACTATGCCAAAAATAATATTGGACTCCTTAATTATTTGCTTACGTTCTGGGAGAGGACAATACCATAATTTAGATTTGTATTGGGCACATTCGCCTGGGATCAATGAAGGATATAAGTGAGCATGTGATTTGCAAGATATTTTGAGGTGGAATTCACTATTATTATTATTATTGCTATTCATTATATTATTATTATTATATTTAATAATATAATATTGTCTCCCTTTATTTTGTAAAGCGCTGAGCAAAATGTTGGCGCTATATAAATCCTGTATATTAATAATAATAATAATAATTATTATTATACAGGATTTATGTAGCGCCAACAGTTTGCTCAGCACTTTACAATATAAAGGTAGACAATACAGCAACAATACAGTTCAATGCAAGAGGGATAGGAGGGCCTGATCCTTGGAGCTTACACTCTAAGAGGTAATTCGCCTTTATTAAAATGTTATCTTGCAAGTCAGATGCAGTGCTAGACATTGCAAACAAGGCAAGATTGAAATTCAAATAACCAGCAAGACTTGAAATAAGTATCCTATTCACACCCTATACGTAATATGCTTGCCCTGCCCATTCCAAAAATATATTATTATTATTTATTATGTTTATTAATATATTGATTTTAAATACCAATTTTCGAATAATGCCAAGGGTTCAAGCCACAGCTATCTAACATGACATCCCATACATCATAAAGAAATGATAGCTGCTATCATTTGTTCATGATTGTAAATACCACTTGGGAAATTCCTGCTTTACAATGGCATAATATATCAGTAATGGCATATTTTCTACATTACCAAACCCATACCCTGAGAGGAATGACCAAAGTTCTCTATTTCCATACAAAACACAGTGATAATTGTATGGCACAGATTATGACATCGGTATAAACTGCAAATGAAACTTCCGAATGAAATGGAATTCAGCTGGCAGAATGATGCAAAGGCAAACAGTTCGGGGCATAAGCATTTTATACGACAGGATGATAAATAATATATTATGCTCAGCATTACAGACTGTAAGACTGAATTTACTAACCCCCCTCCTAAGGATGTGCAGCGCAGCAAGATTTATACTGTATTATCGCTGCCTTTAAAATAGATTGTATTGGAAGGAATAAGATGTCATTGTAAATTCTCATGAAGAAATTGCAAAATGTAGTAATTCAAGTTATTTTTTTATAATAATGACAATACTTACATTACTGGTATAGGCGCTTTTTAACCAGATATTTTATATTGAAAAATCAAGTTTTGTATACAATTTAGCAACATGATATACATGTATACCTTGAGATCCCCAAAGAAGCTGACTATAATGTAGCAAAAAATTCGTAACATTTTATTAACGGGTCCTTTTCTTTATTGGCTTTCCAGTTATTATTAATGACCCTTTAGTTGTTGTATTGATATATTTTAGTTGTATTGATACATTGCAAGGATAGCGGAGCTCCGATTTTTACTGGATACTTAATAATACCCCGAGTAATGCAGAACAAAAGAGAGTTTTATTGCTTCGTGTATATGTTTCTGTTGTTACATAACACTTCTGATATAATGTAATTAAAACTAAAAACACACATTACAAGAAAATTTGGATGAAAATTGTGCTTCTCCTACAAAGGTGCTTCTAAAATCCCCATAAACTTAGCAAGATAATGTAAAAATGGTAAAAAAAAAACATTAAAAAGGAGAGAAGAAAAAATCGGTATATATATATATCGGTTTTCAGCATCGTCTTTGGAATTCTCTCATGTGAAAGTGTTCAAATTCATTAATATATTTTATAATTTAAAAAGTAATTGAAAAATTATAAACATATTCTAAAATAAAACACGTTCATGTTTAATAATGTCAGATGTCAGTTAAAACAAAAATTGGACATTATTGCGTCTTATTCAATGAATTTTAAAACACATATATTAAATTGCTACCATGGGCACTGATACATTGAAATAAACACCGTATCTAATAAAACTGTCCCACTATAGGGGATAAAAAGTAATATCATATATATATATATATGATATATATTGCTATATATAGAATATGTAGCAATTTATGTATAGTAATTGTACTTGAGTGGATAGTTGTGGTGATTGTATTTCCCAAGTGGCTCTGTAGAAATGAGATAGGTTAATATAATCTCATTGGAATTTATTAACACAGAATATGCTGTGTGCAAAATCATTATGTCCACTAAATTCAATTATATATGTATATATATATATATATATATACATATATACACACATTTTATATATATATATATATATATATATATATATATATATATATGTGTTATTTTAATAGAAACTCCTGGAAGATTTTGAACAAGTAGGATTCTGTTTTCAGTTTTTAAATCAACGGTCAACTTTTAAAAAAATAATGTGAAAGGAAAGGATAATTATAAAAAAAATGTCTATGTGAGATCTTTTTAGTACCTAATTTTTATATCTTAATACTCATGATGGGGAAACAAGGGTTGGAATTCATATTATTATATGGTTTATGACTGTCTCACTCATTGCAAGAGAGCTCATTTTCATCATGCTTTAAGGAGCAGCTCCACTTTTTTTCTAATCTGTTTATACCAGCTATCCTTAAGCCATTCATTTTTTTTTATATGCCAATATGAATATTAACATGGACAAACGATTTATCTACCCTTACCACCAGCCACACATGCTGCCCCATTTTGTCAGTCTCTGTTCTGGTTTCAAAATTTAAGATGAATTGAAAACTTTTTAAATCATGATGAATTGAATTCCAATTGAACTTTAATCTAAGATTAATTGAAAATATTGCCTTCAAAACAACTCACAACCTCCACCATTTCAGATCTTGTCAAAAATGTTCTTTAAACCACCCTCTTCGGTCTGATCTTCACTGATCATCGTATATACTCTCACTTCTAACATCTGTCTTTGCAAGATTTTAAAGTTTCTTTCCAGCAACCACTGAGCTTTTTCCTTCCCAATCTTAACGTTTCCCCATCTTTAAAGGGGACCTCAAAATCCACCTCACAAATATTGCCTGCCAATCATGTTTCTATTCAAGCAACTAATTATGAATCCCTATGCTTACTAATAAACCCTCATGCCTTCCAGCCACAGCATTCTCTTTTATTCATGTGTTTCGAGTGTTCCCCACTTTTTAAAGTATTGGCATGGGTCCTTTTCTCTTCTTTCTTGCTCTGTCTTATCTGTTCTTTTTTTTTTAATTTGCAATTTACTTACTACTGGATAATATGTCAATGCATTAGAAATAGAGAATATTAGCAATAATAAAAATATTATTATGACAATACTATCAAATAGAATATATACATCAAAGATGTCTGAGCAACACATACACTCATCGGTCACTTTATTAGGTACAATTGCTTGGTAACACAAATTGCTAATCAGCCAATCACATGGCAGCAACTCAATGCATTTAGACATATAGATGTGAAGACGACTTACTGAGGTTCAAACAGAGCATCAGAATGGGGAAGAAAGGGGATTTAAGTTACTTTGAACGTGGCATGGTTGTTGGTGCCAGACGGGCTTGTCTGAGTGTTTCAAAAACTGCTGACCTACTGGGATTTTAATGCACAACCATATCTAGGGTTTACAGAGAATGGTCCAAAAAAGAGAAAATATCCAATGAGCAGCAGTTTTTTGGACGGAAATGCCTTGTTGATGTCAGAGGTCAGAGGAAAATAGGCGGATTGGTTGCTGCGACATTCAGATGGTAGAGTAAGAATTTGGTATAAACAACATGAAAGCATGGATCTATCAACGGTTCAGGCTGCTGGTGTAATGGTGAGGGGGATATTTTCTTGGCACTAGCAAGGTGTACCTAATAAAGTGGCAGGTGAGTGTAGATAACTGCACCCAATACACCAGGATATTGCACTAAGCAAAGTCTTCTGAAATGTACAGAAACTGAGAGCACAATTCTCTTTCACTTTAGTCCCAATTCCACCTAAAAGGGACATTCAGGACTTAAATGAATGACCTGATGAATGTTACATCTCTTGGCGACTCATATGGCAAGGTAGCACAACTATTTATTTATTCTACATTTTAGGGAACCTATCTTAGATGCCATCATTTGTTTATGTAATGGTGCAGAGGTTGGGTTGAACTTTGTGTGGAAACATTCCCAGAAATACATTAGAAGCATTACATTTCAATTTGCTAGCAACCACACCAAACTGAAATATCCATTTGGATCAGAGCTAAACTACAGTTGAATAAAATATTTTCTATTACCTAACTAAATATAAATTGAAGGTGTTGTTATCACATTTTTACAGGCTTGTTTTTCTTGTATTTTTTTTTTCTCCTCTAGGGCACTTAATGGGCAAAAAGAGTATAGAAGAATATCCATATCTGTATGATGGAGGGGAGAGAACTTCAGCAACTGGGTACTTGGAAGGGGATAAGCCAATGAATGCAGCTCAGTGGAAAGAAGCTCTCCTTACCTTATTGAGAATGATAGAGTCAAGTGACAACAGAATTTCCCAGCCGATGAGAGATGCAAACCCTTTTAACAGGAAGAGTTATGATTCCGAAGACAATGTTAACTACAAAGAGGTAAAAGTTTCCTTGTATTTTGACTTAAAGTAAATGCATGGGGGTTGATTTACTAAAACTGGAGAGTGCAAATTTTCACCTGATTTCTTCGCCAGGAACAATAGCACCACTATCAACCCATCCCTGCATGCCAGGGTGCTAGGGGTAACTATGGATTCTAAACTATCCTTTCAGGCCCACATCCAATCCCTGTCCAAGTCATGCTGCCTCAACCTCTGTAACATCTCCAGAATACGCCCTTTTCTAACCAATGATACCACAAAGCTTCTAATTCACTCCCTGGTTATCTCTCACCTTGACTACTGCAACTCCCTCCCCATTGGTTTACCTTTACATAGGCTATCCCCCCTCCAGTCCATCATGAATGCTGATGCCAGACTCATCCACCTTACCAACCGTTCAGTGTCTGCTACCCTTCTCTGCCAATCCCTCCACTGGCTTCCACCCACCCAACGAATAAAATTCAAAATACTTACAAAGCAATCCTCCCAAGACCTCCTGCTCTCTAGTTCCCATGCCACCTCCTCCCATTCTCACCTTCAGGACTTCTCCCAAGCTTCTGCCATTCTATGGAACTACCTACCCTAATCTGTCCGGTGATCTCTTAATCTATCCACCTTTAGACGATCTCTGACAACCTTTTTCTTTAAAGAATCCTGCTTCTAACTAGTAAACCTGTTATTTCCTCCATCAGCTCATCCCCCACAGCTATTACCTTTTGTATCACTTGACCCTTCCTCCTAGATTGTAAGCTTTAACAAGCCAGGTCCTCTGTTTCCTCTTGTACCAAATTGTATTGTAGCTGCACCATCTGCCTTCATTTTGTAAAGCGCTGCACAAAATGCGCTATATAAATCCTGTATAATAATAATAATACCAGGCAGAGCTGCACCAGATTTTGCACTCTCCGGTTTTAGTAAATCAACCTTATGGGTCCACTTCTTTGCCAACTCCTCTGGTGGTTTATACTCACCTTTAACACTTTCCTCTACCACCCCATTCCCCAGCAGAGCATAGTGAAGTATTGAGCTCCTAATAGATTTGGTGATCAGAGCTTGCACAGGCTACCCCCCAGGAACAATATTAATATGTACCCTTGAAACATAAACTGTTGGCATGTGGTAGGAAAACTAATTTTTAACCTGAAAAAGTAAAAAGGGGAGCATACCATGTATGGCTGGAAAAATTATGAGACAGTAGAAAAAAAATACTGGAAATACATAGAGCATATATAGAAGGGAGAGACACAGTAAAAAAAATCTGTGAATCGATTGTGTAAAAATCAAGGGAATAGGACCATGGGGTGTTCACTGTGCTGCACTATTAATATTCCTTTCTCAGTGAAAGAAATAATCATTGCACAGTGGCTTAGTGGTTAGCATGTTTGCCTTGCAGTAAGAGGGTCATGGGTTCAATTCCTGACCATGGTGCCTCCTGCATGGAGTTTGCATGTTCTCCCTGTGATTGTGTGGGTTTCCTCTGGGTACTCTGGTTTCCTCCCACACTCCAAAGACATGCTGGTAGGTTAATTGGATCCTGTCTAAATTGGCCCTAATATGTGTATGTATGAATGTAACTTAGGGACCTTAGATTGTACGCCCCTTGAAGGTTAGGGACTGATGTGAATGTTCAATATGTGTTAAGCGCTGTGTAAATTGACAGCGCTATATAAGTACCTGAAATAAAAAAATAAATTGCAAAAATGATTCTAAAATAAATATGTCTCTGTAATAATCTGCATCCACACAGCTGCAAAACAGACATGTTTATAAAAATACATTGGGGGGGAATTACTAAAACTGGAGAGTGCAAAATCTGGTGCAGCTGTGCATGGTAGCCAATCAGCTTCTAACTTCAGCTTGTTTAGTTAAGCTTTGGCAATAAAACCTGGAAGCTGATTGGTTTATAGGCAGAGCTGCCCAAGATTTTGCACTCTCCAGATTTAATAAATCAACCCCAGTGTGAGTCCAAATTTATACAGTCATCAAATTACTTTTTTACTACATACAAGCTGTTTAATAAGTGCTATATGTATAGCAGGCCACAACTTTGAACAGCCATCTAGACAGAGCCTTGGTTCACATCCATGCGGTGCGGTAAATCGCATGTGATTCGCACAGGAACCACACCGCATTCCTCTGCAAATCACATGCGATTTGTGTGCGGTGCACTTGGAACCTTACATTTTGTATGGCTCTATTCCCACCGCTCCTGCACCAAAAACGTACAGGACCCTTTTTTTGGTCTACACTAGAATCAGATCGCATGGATATTCACACGTATGCGATCCGATTCTGCACATCGCACTGCATTTTGTGGACCACTTTCGGGATGTTGTTAACTTAACATAAACACCCCCAGCAGTTCGCATGAACGGGGAGCGATTATGATTTGGTGTGGAATTCACACTGAAAACGCTGCAAATTCTGCACCTCATCAGTGTGAACCAGGGCTAAAGATGGTCTTAGTTATAAGATGATTGTCACAAAATTTGGAAAATTATTCTGGACATGTTTGGATAGGTTAAGGCTCGGATCATCTCAGATCATGATTTCACACCCCAGGGTTAAGTCTTCATGTGTTCTCTCCTTCTCTATTCATCAGCACCATAAACATGGAACTCTATGCTCAGGTGACCTGAGCGTTCATGCTTATGTTATAGGCAGCCAATAGACAAGTCTCTGGTGACTCATTCCTGCATATTTATCCCTCAATTTGTGTATAATATGTATGCTTGCCCTAGACAAAGTTTTATCCACTCACACTATTTTAAATCCATGTTGTGTATTTTTAACATGGCCCATTAATAAAAAACCATTGATACCAACAATTATCTGCTGAAATCACAGATTGCATGAGGGCTGCATTGGTGCATGTGTATCTTTGTAGAATTTTTTATGCTGTCCCTCAGATGATATGGGGATTAGATAGACCAGGACTGTTTTAATAATAATAACAATAGTAATACAATTGTAAAATAAAAAAAAAATCACTAAGCACTTTTTATTCAAAATATCATGACATGACCCTATTATTACTTTAGAAAAAATAGCAATTGTTCCTGTGAAAAAGAAAACAAAAATTCATGCAATACAGAACCATTCACAAGGATCACTATCATCCACAAGGCAACCCAGGAAGGAACCTAGGGCCTGGTGGGTGTATGGGAGACCCAACTACAACCTTCATGGTCAAGTTACATTGGTGGTCAGTGGGAAAAATGCCCTTCTAAATTGGTGGTCAGCAGAGAAAATTGCTCTTGTACTGTCAATCAGTGTAATACCCCTCTTCATCCGGGGGTCAGGGAGAAGAGTGACATGTTAGGTTGGCCATACACTATGTGAACTTTGTTTCCAAATGAATCAGCCAATATTCACTATGTTGGTGGCCGTGTTGACCCCCTTCTACCCTACATCTTTCAATTGATTAAATTAAGGTTGTGAGTAAGGTTACGGCAGGTATTATTTTGAACCACTTTAAGACCAATGATTATTCTGACACTTTTTGTTTACATGTAAAGGTCAGTATTTTTTTTAGTAAAAAAATTACTTAGAACCCCCAAACATTACATATTTTTTTATCAGAGGCCCTGGAGAATAAAATGGTGGGTGTTGCAATTTTTTTTATTTCGGTTTCTAATACCATTATTATTATTATTATTATTACATCGAGTTTATATAGCGCCAAAGGGTTTGCTCAGCGCTGTACAATAGGGGGGGGGGGGACAATACATGGCACAGTACAACAATAACAAACAACGTACGAGGGGTAAGAGGGCCCTACTCTTTCGAGCTTACAATCTAGGAGGGAGGGGGTAATGGTACAGTAGGAAGTGGCTGAGGGGAATGAAGTGGTGGGAGGAATGTGGGAGAATGGCCGTTAGGTGAGGGTGGGGTAGGCTTCCCTGAAGAGATGGGTTTTGATGGAGCGCCTGAATGTGAGGAGGGAAGGCGACAGTCTGATGGATTGGGGCAGTGAGTTCCAGAGGATGGGGGAGGAAAACCATAGAGATGATCAGGGAAGATCTGGTCCCCAACCACCTCTATGGTAAGCCGGCAGAACTTCTGGCTTCAGTGCCATGCTCCCAGCTGGGATAGGAGAGCCTGGGAGGCTCCAGAGGGTTGTAAAACCAATATAGCAGCATCGGCCTGGTTTAGGCTTCCAAACTGGTGGCATACATGTACGTTAGCCGGTCTGGAAGTGGTTTATGATGCTAATATCAAGAACAAGGAGACATGACCTCAAACTAGCAGGAGAAAAGCTCAAAACTAATTTAAAAGCAGTTGATGCTTTGAATTGGTTTCTAAGAGAGGTAGTATGTCAGTAAAAGGTACGTAGATTCAAACATGCTTGGGATAAACATAGATCTATACACAGCCCAAAAAGTTATTTAAAAAAATGGGGCAGACTCAATGGATCTTCTTCTGCCTTCACTCTTCTGTGTTTCCTTTATGTTTCTATATTTGTAAAGAAATTACAGATTTCCTTTAAATCTGTAAACCATTATCTGATTTGTCAATAAACAAATATTATCTTTAGCATGTCACCCTGTTTGTGTCACCTCTTAGGAGGCTCTTAGGTTTCTGGAGCACAATGGGAAACGTAAGTTAGATTACAACCCCAAAATTCAATTAGATACATTTAAGGTATTTAGTGGGCTCCCTGTCTGGGTGGGCTTTAGCCATTTTTTACCCCTTTAATAAAAGGGGTGCCGATAAACCAGGGAGTAGATAGCATACTGCAACTCCAACTATACCTTTACCTTTACTGATTCCCCCAGTGGATTCCTTTGCCATGGTGGATCCAGACTAAACGACTGTGTTTGTATAACCAAACCATTTTCTTTTTTTTCCAAATTGGATAGAGTAGGGATGGGTTAAAGGAAATGAAAGAAAATCTCCCCAAAATAAAACCAAATCCAATCTTGATAAGTTGTCACCAGAACATCTTTATCTATTGGATGTTTTATCTTCAGCTCTTGCTCTGGTAACAGCTCGAACATGTGATATTTTCCCAATTTTCCATTCTGTCCAGGTAATAATGGGCAACCAAACACATGCCCTTTCTTTGTGTACACTTTAACATTATAGCCTACATCAAAGCCCCCCCAAAAATGTGTCTATTCCCTATAGAGACTCTACAAGTACAGGAAAATACCTGCTGATCAGCCAGGATATGCTCTCAGCTCTTAATTTCTTATTGTAAGCTAAAAACACAGCATTTTTGAAACTACTCAGTTTTCTTTTACAAAATGACTCAATACATCCCAATGACATTTCTCCAAAGTTCTAAGTACTAAGGTGTCCGTTTATGAAACTGTGATCAGCGGCGATCCTGAGGATCGTTGCTGATCTCAGAACATTAGTGGTTTATGAAACAGAGATAACCAGTGGAGAAAATCTTCTCTGCTGATCATCTCTGCACACAGAATTTATCATTGAGAGAAACAGAAATGTCCATTGTATGAAGGAGTGATGTCAGCCTTTCACCTGCAATCTGTGTGAAAATCCTCCCTCCCAGATTCTCCATCCCAGAGGTGGAGAATCGGAGAGAGAAGAGTGAATCCTGGGAGAAATGAAGAGGAAGGAGGAAGATTATTGACTTCCTTCTTCCTCAATCAGAGCCCCCAAGACAGTGGAAAAGCCCCCTGCCTTTCACAACCTCCCGATGGGGTAGAGCAAGTTAGAAACACAATATATCTGTGTATATCTGTGTGTATGCAGTGTAGGGAGGTACTGCGTGTTCTCCTCTGAAAGAGCCGCCAACAAAGCATTGGTCATTTACCGCTGCCTAATAAACTGTGTTTGACTGATCTCTTAATGTAATCTCACTATATCTCCTGAGAAAACAGTAACAGCAGCCGTTTTCTAGAGTTCTTGTAGATCGCTTCACTCCTCATTAGGAGAAACAATCCACACTGATTCATAAACAGGCAGCCAGAGAAGAACTGTCTCCTCTGAGAATGTCAGAGAACTGAGCCGTGGTCATTTACCGCTGCATAATAAATGGACACCTAAGTTGTAGTTCCCAAGGTAAGAACTAGAAGGACTAAACAGACTCTTTGAAATTCAACAGGTTATTTGCATTTAAAAAAACAGATATAATAAAATGTATTTACCGGATAAAAATTGACTAAATAAGATACATTCATTGTTAGGGTTTACATGTAATTTATCCATGAACGATGACGGTGGCTAGAGACGTGTGCATTCTCTGACCACTCTCAGGCATTAGGATCGGCTGCAGCATTATGAACCAGTATGCCCCTTTTTAACAGTCGCTGCCAGCACTGCCTAATTACAAAATTAGTAAAGGGATATCAGGAAAAAGACAGTGATCCATTGAGTCTGCCCTTTTTTTTTCGCTGAAGTCTTTTTTTTTTATTTTCCATTTTTGTTAATTTTTTTTGTCTTAGTATAGATTTGTGTTTGTCCCAAACATGAATCTTTGAATCCACTTACTATTGACCGACTCACTACCTCTGCTGGAAGTCTATTCCAAGCGTCAACTACTCTTTTGGTAAAATAATACTTTCTGACATTAGTTATGAATTTTCCACCAGTTAGTTTGAGGTCATGTCCCCGTGTTCTTGATCGTGGCTTCATTTTAAAAATCCTGCCCTCCTGAACTTATTCACCCCCTTGATGTATTTAAAGGCTTTAATTATGTCTCCCATTTCCCTTCTTCCCTCCAAACTGTACATGTTGAGTTCCTGAAGTTGCTCTTGATATGTTTTATCTCCAAGACCTTTCACCATTTTTGTTGCCCACGTCTGGACTCGTTCTATCTTATCATTATCTTTTTGTAAGTGAGGTTTTCAAAACTGGACACAGCAGGGGTGGACTGACAACTCATGGGGCCCCCGGGCAATAGGGGATCATGGGGCCCCTGTGTCCCTGCCCAAACTCAAAAAAGCCTATGAAAAAGGTACCAGGGGCATCTCATGGGGCCCCCTACTGACTCCAAGCCCTCGGGCAGTGCCCGAGTTTCCAAATGGTCAGTCCGCCCCTGGGACACAGTATTCTAAATGAGGTCTAACTAAAGATCTATATCAGGAATCAGGATCTCTTTCCTGCTGGTGACCCCTCTAGTGATGCATACAAGAATTCTATTTGCTTTTCCCAATGTCTGGGAACACTGTTTGCTCATTTTGCAATCATCTGAAAAAAGTATGGCAAGGGTAAGAACCTAGGTCAGGTGTTAACTCTGTCTGTTTCCCAATTAGTAAGGTTTTCCCTCATTTCCTCTTCTGTCTGACACCCATCACCTCAACAGAATGTGAAGGACCATCTTCCCATTGGGAAAACAGAAATAAAAACTTAACAGAGGTTCTCTTTACAACCCTCCACACATAGCAGTGAAACAGTGGCATCACTATGGGGGTGCGGGGGATGTGGACAGCACCTGGGTGACACCAGCCAGAGGAGTGACACCCATAGGCGTGCGCATGGGGTGTGCCAAGCAGGGGCGCACTAGTGTGGGCACTCCCTGCATCTCTTGGTTGACTGGGGCACTTCCCCACATATGTTGATGTTCTGGGAGCAGGCAGAGCCTGGGGATAACAGAGAGGATTGGAGACTCTGGAACTGGCTGATGTCACTTTGGAGATCAGGTAAGTCACAACCCCTATCCCCCTCCAGGGGAAACAACCTCCCCCTTCCACTGAGATCCTACCTCTCTATAACGCACTAGTGATGTCTGAACCCCCCTATCTGGCAAATTCCACTCCAACCCCTATAGGTTTACCCTTTCAGATCTCCCGACTCCTTCCTTCCACCCCCCCTTCTCCAGGGGAAAATATGGACTGCCCCTTGCTGAGGTGATTGTAGGGGGTAATAGAGATGTTGGGTGCTTAGCATTGAGTGGTGGAGTTAGTGATATGTGGTTATTTTGTGTAGATTAGGTTACAGAAACCGGATCAATTTGGGTGGTGGGAATACAAGGGGTGGGGTCAGCAAGGTGTACAGTATATATTTAAGGGGAGGAGTGTATGCTTAGAAAATTACAGTGCAGGGTAGATTAGACAGGATGGGGTGGATAGGGTTAAATGGAATGGGGGGATAGGTTTAGCTAGTTAGGATGGAGTAGGTAGAGGTAGCATACCTCCTAACCATCCTAGATTCGGCAGAACCTTCCCGAGATTTAAATTGATTCCCAACATCCTGCAAATTTGGGCTAAATCCCTGAGGTGGAGGAGGATTGAGAATTGGGGGAGGGATTTGCCTGGGAGGGGAATTGAGGATTTTTCCTGAGTGGGGGTGCCCTTTTTTTATGGCACCAGGTGACACAAACCCTAGTGACGCCACTGCAATGAAAAATGTGTTTGTTCCTTTTGAGTTTTTGTTTTGTCACCCCCTCCACCCGAGTAGTTATTTGGCTGTAATGAATAAGAATCATAGAAATGTACCTACATATAAAAAAAACTTTTGAAAGGAGCCAAAGGGTCTCCTACACAATGGTCAGTTTGGACACATGCCAACTAAAGAAATAAGACCAAGGAAAAACATTTGTACACATACACTATATTGCCAAAAGTATTGGTCGGCCTGCCTTTACAAGCACATGAACTTTAATGGCATCTCAGTCTTTGTCCGTAGGGTTCAGTATTGAGTTGGCCCCGCCCTTTGCAGCTATAACAGCTTCAACTCTTCTGGGAAGGCTATCCACAAGGTTTAGGAGGGTGTCTATGGGAAGGTTTGACCATTCTTCCAAAAGCACAATTGTGAGGTCAGGCACTGATGTCAGACGAGAAGGCCTGGCTCGCAGTCTCCACTCTAATTCATCTCAAAGGTGTTCTATTGGGTCGAGGTCAAAACCTTGATTGTGTACTGGTGCACAGTCATGTTGGAACAGGAGGGGTCATCCACAAACTGTTCCCACAAAGTTGGGAGCATGAAATTTACCAAAATATCTTAGTATGCTAACGCCTTAAGAGTTCCCTTCACTGGAACTAAGGGGCCAAGCCCAACCTCTGAAAAACAAACCCACATCATAATCCCCCCTGCACCAAACTTTACACTTGGCACAACGCAGTTAGGCAAGTACCGTTCTCCAGCAACCACCAAATACAGACACATCCATCAGATTACCAGACAGAGAATTGTGATTCATCACTCCTGGGAACACGTCTCTACTGTTCTAGAGTCCAGTGGCGGCGTGCTTTACACCACTGCAGCCAATGCTTTGCATTGCACTTGGTGATGTAAGGCTTGGATACAGCTGCTCAGCCATGGAAACCCATTCCATGAAGCTCTCTACACACTGTTGTTGTGCTAATCTGAAGGCCACATGAAGACTCTGCAGACAGTTGGTGACTTCTGCGCACTGTGAGCTTTAGCATGCGCTGACCCCGCTCTGTCATTTTATGTGGCCTACCAATTCCTGGCTGAGCTGCTGTTGTTCCCAGTTGCTTCCATTCATAATACCACTAACAGTTGACTGTGCAATATTTAGTAGCCAGGAAATGTCACGGATCTACTTGTTGCACAGGTGGCAACCTATCACGGTACCACACTTGGAGTCACTGAGCTCCTGAGAGCGACCCATTCTTTCACAAATGTTTGTAGAAGCAGTCTGCATGCCTAGGTGCTTGATTGTATACACCTGTGGCCATAGAAGTGATTGGAACACTTGAATCCAATGATTTGGAGGGCTGGCCCAATACTTTTGGTAATATAATCTATGTCTTCATTCATGTTCCATGCAAAACAATGTTAACAATAAGAATGGAAATAGGTTCTCCTTAGATTATCGATTCGATTTTGTGCCATTTGCCAGAATAGTATTTTAGTTTGTCTTGTGATTCAATCTGGTGTATTTTGTGAATGTAATAGTTAGATAACTTGGTTTCATACTAGCAGTTCGTCATTGCCTCAGAACTAAACATTTTCTCTTCATTTCTAGATGCTGGATTACCTGTACCAAATGATGAAGGACAATGCCCAAAGCTGAGACTCTGGATGGATGGCACAGTTTATATCATGGAGGAGCTTCTAATCCACAAGCATTTGATTGTCCTGGATAAATGAGATTTTATTTATGTAAACAATATTTTATGTAAATTATATAAGTTCCCTTGTTACAATCTTTCCAACCTCCATAGTTCCAAAGTACGGACTTACTGGCCTGTTCTGTAAATAATGGTTGAAGGAGGGTCTTCCAACTACATGATTATATTTTAGCACCTCTCTGGCAGTTTCATTCCTTTTAGTTTGTAGACACAAAATATTTTGACATTCACAATAAAAATACAAATAAATGTGTTGTGGAGTCTTTAATTACTTGTTCTGACCAAATGAAGCCCTACCAACACAACATTTTGAAAAAAACAATTATGCGGTGTATCCATTCTCAACCAGGGTTCCATGGGATCCTATGGTTCCTCCAAGCTTTCTAGCAGTTCCTTGAGCTGTGGCTGAATGACCTCCCATGTGATGGTGCTTGTATAGTTTGGGGGCCATCGTTACTTGTCATAGCCAGTATATGGGTGCACTAATGATCCTTTTAACTGTCAGTAAGGGGGACATTCTGATCACCACTGCAAGGGAAGCGTTGTTTCCACTGACCGCCAATATAAAAGGAATTCATCCCACTGACCTGCAATGAAGTGATTTTAGCAGGGGTTCTCTGAGATCTAAAAACTATTTCAGTTGTATCTGTATCTGTAATAATAGATGTCCAGAGAACCTCCCCCCCACATCAGATGTCAAGAGCCCCCTTTTCCCGCCATCAGGAGTCAAGAGTTCCCCACCTTCCCTTACATCACAGTGATCCCCCCTTACCTTTTGTTGCTGCCAGGAAGAAGCTGGGGTGGAGTTGAGAAGCAGAAAGTGTAAGGTCTTGAGGAGGATCAGAGGATGGGCTGGAGTCAGCAGCACAAATCTGCTGAATGCTGAGACCAGGGGAGGCAGAGATGAGAGGGTGCTGCTGGTGCACAGGATCTGTAATAGGAGTTCCATCCTCCTCTTTGCTGCCCACCGCTGATATGGGGGGGGCAGATACAAGCATCCTGTGGCAGCCCGGAGAAGCGCAGGATCTGGCAGAGGAGTTCTGCACTCTTCCCTGCTACTGACTGCTGAGACGAGGGGGGTGCTGCAATTGCAAGAGTGGTGCAAGGGCCATATCATATGTCCTGGCAGGCCAGTTACAGCCTGCGGGTCTTGTGTTTGACACATGTGCTCTGGGGTGTAAAAGCTGTAGAAAGGCTAATGTATTGTACAGCTTAAAAAAATTTTTTTTTTATACTTCTCTGCCTGGGAAATAATTAGATTTGAGTGAACTTTAAAGTGAACCTCTTTGCAAACTATTGACATTCAAGAATCTCCATAATTTTAGAACTAAATTCATAAAATAACCAAAAAAAAGGAAATACAGTTTTTGGCACCATCTGTAAGATGCTTGGAATCAAGCCAGCTGCCAGAACAATGCAACTTCAGAGGTAACAATATTAGTGGCTTCCCAAAACCAGACCCATAAGAAGTTGGGCCAGGAGGAAAACTGGAGCAGACCATACCAGCAAAGCAGAAAGTAGTTGTGTCATAATGTACAAGTGTGCAGTGAATAATTGCACATTCTAGCAATAGCATGCACATCCACCCTGTAACAAGTAGTAAAGAAGCTTTAAAACACTCACCTCTGCAGTTGTAGGCCATGTGGAATGATTAATTCTCAAAGTTCACAACAGAAGCAATGGAACCATTCAAGTAATTCAGCAACTCAGCTACTTCCACCCAGCAGTGACTTGGCAGCATTTTTATAACCTCCTATTCCCTAAAAAAAATTCAGAGCAGAAGCTGTGGGAGAGGTAGCAGGGGAGCTAAACTGCTGGGAGACAGTGGTGTATTTAGGTTTTGAGCTGCCCTAGGCAACACAAAAATCAGTGCCCTCCCCGCCCTGCAGAGAGAGCCTGACATTGACCAGCAACTCCCCTGCCCCCCACTTGAGGGAGCCTTCCACTACCACTGCTCCCCATACACCATCTCCCACAGTGAGAGAGAGAAAGACACTCACCTTCATAGCTCCGGATATCCCCAGGAACAAGAGTCGGGCTGTGCATACACCGCCATGAAACTCACAGCCTCTCTCGGAACCCACCAGGTCCCCATACCGCGTGTATCCCTTTTTCGGTCCCTTCTTCTGAGGGGCAGTGCTGCCCCTCTGAAAAATGCCGCCCTAG
Source organism: Staurois parvus (assembly GCF_062004578.1). Taxonomy (NCBI): domain Eukaryota; kingdom Metazoa; phylum Chordata; class Amphibia; order Anura; family Ranidae; genus Staurois; species Staurois parvus. The sequence goes on along the minus strand of NW_028318271.1, from coordinate 8,128,133 downwards.
GCAAATGCCTTGTTTGCCTTGTGGTAAATACTCCTCTGCTGAGAGATCCCACTTGAAAGACTTCAGTGCTTATGCTGTGAGGATGAGTTGCTCCAAACTGACTGCAGCTGCATGTCAACAAGAGGATATTTTAAAGCTCATTTACTTCTTGTTAGGTATATGGGAAAGACTTGAATATCTATAGCCTGGCTACAGGTTCACTTTAAAAGGGTCAGGTCACCAATATTGGACTGATATTTTACTGCACATAAGTTTCTGGGGCACGCCATCTGTAGCCATTATGCGGGGCGCTTATTTTAAACTAAAGAAAATGTATCAGGGGAATCTAGACCACACAAAGGTAGATTGGGGATGCCCAAGAGCTTGTTGCTGGAGCATCTAAGACAAACAAAAGCAGGAGCTGGCCCACCAGGCTATACTCAATGTAATAAAGTCATTTTTCAGAAGGATTAGTTGCCGGCTCTTCACTCCTTACTTTCAAGTTGCTTCAGTGTTGGGAAGACACCATCAGTTTGCCTCCATGGAGAATCCCTCCGGGAGTAGTGTATTTATTGAAATATATTTTGAAATATATTGAATATGGCCAAAATTGTAGTATTTCAAATATATGTCAATATATTTGGGAAGAATATTTTAAAAATATATTTCAAATATATTTTTCTTCCATATGGGATAACGCAGCAGAAATGCATCAAAAACATATATTAAAAAACAAATGAACCGGTCATGGTCATAAACATGTGCATATTACAAACATGACATAAACCAGTCCCATAATTGGTGCAAAAAGAAGAAAGTGCTCATGCTTGTGTTCAACTTATATCCAATATTTTGCTTAGTGCTCCATTGTGCTCAACAATAGTGCCCCACATGGACTGACACTCACCCTCATTCTATGACCATCTATTTCTAGAATGGTCATTAACAATCTCAGTAAGCCAATGATCCCCGAATCCTTTTAGCCTATGGGCGTATCCTTAGAATGGTCCGTGACATATAAAGACAATTGCCAAACAGCCTGCTATCTCCACAGCTCCGCAAGTAGCAGTGATATAAATCACCATATATGAAGAAAAAGAAGGAAACATCCCATAGCGTAAAACTGTATTAATACCTTTATTAGGGATGATTTAGCTGAATAAACACTCACAAAAGAAGTGCCTGTAGCCCGGCACCTGGTGTACTCAGCCTTGTTGTGAATTAAAGATGGATGCCGCTGTCCTGGTCCTACCTCGGAGCAGCAAGTGGATGTGACATTGGCGGAAGTTGCATCATCAAACCTCTATGCATTTCGATCAAAGATCATCTTCAGGAAGTGCCCTGTGCTTTTGATGTGTTTCCATTGCCTTTCTGCTGCATTTCCAGTAACCTCCCTGGCGGTATTCCCGAGTGTAGCTCGGGGTAAAGTTTCAGTACCAAAAGCGGTACCATGCGGCGCTGCTCCGGGATCTGTTCTTCACTTACCTTGTCCTGCGCTCCCGCGATGTCCCTCCGGCGGATGCCGGCATCTGTCATCTGGGTTCCGTCCCCTGCTAGCGTCGGGACGTACAGGGGAAGCAACTGGTGGGAAATTTGAAAATGACAAAAAGTGACATTCACTAAATTCACTAAAATCACATAGTAAAACATTACTGTATCAACCCATTTCACATACATTTTGTCTCGAGTGCTTTGTCCTGTGTCCTGCCTGCATTTTTACTGTTCTTTCTGCCTGGAAACTGAGAAATGTCCATGGCGTCCAAAAAGCGTCCCTTTAGGTCAAAAGCGGTTTTAGACCGGCTAGAGAACAGCGATAGTAAATTAGAATCACTTGCAGAATTGAGTGATAATGATTTGTGGGGAAATTCATCATCAGACACTGAAAACGATTTTGTGACTTTGCTCAGTGATGTGCGAACTTGGCGCTCTATTTCAAATTTCAGTGTTTTTGGTTTGATTATATTATTGAATTACATTTATTATTATTATATTATTTTTTATGATTATTTATTATATTATAATTTATGATTTCGTGTTTCAAATTTTAACATACCCGGGATGTTTACTAGACTCTTGTTCGGACAAATTTCAGTGAGTTATTCCTAAAAATTACAGGCCTACAATAAAAAAATACATATTTCCATGCAAAAAAATGTACCGCTTTGAGCACAGAAATATGGACATAATCAGACTGCTAGGGGGGTAAAGTCTACGGAAGCAAAAATGCAACCTGCTGCGGGAAATAAAGTCCTGGACCCTTTCCAAAAAACACACCTGCGGAAAACAGAGATGTGAACGTGACCCATAGGAAACCATGATAAATGGACTGTAGTGCGTTTCTGCAAAACTGAAAACGCACTAAAAAGCACATAGGTGCGAACCAGGCCTTAGGGCTCATTCACACTGTTGCATTGTGGCAAACTGCATGATATTGCAACACATGATAATGCACTTTACATGCATCAGCACATTGTGGTGCCATATATTTTCTAAAGTACCCAACATACTAAGGTAATGCACATGCAATGCACACGGTAACAAACCACACCATGTGTGATGGTGTGCTACACTGGAAAAAATGGTGTATGTTCCATTTTTTTGGACAATTTGGTGGGCTTGCAGCCCACCTATTTAAATCAGCTTCCCTGCTACAATGCATGTTAATACACATCATTGCAGTACACTAGATTGGTTGCTGGGGACTGTACTATCTATTGATCAGAATCTTAAAGCAGAACTAAACTCTCTCAATCACCATTAATTATTTTGAATCCGTAAGCTGCCAGTATTATTAAACAGATAAGAAGGTATATTTCATTTACTTGTTTTAAACTTTTTTTTTTACATTTCTTCAACAGCTTCCTGGTTTCTGACCTAGGCCTAAATGATGTCATACATCCCAGGAGACTTTATGGGCATTTTTTTTTTCTTTCATCTGGAGGAAGGGAGAAGGGGTTTTCTCAGCTAAGTACACCCTCCTGCATGCATGCCTGAGCTAAGGGCAGATGGATTATGGGCAGGAAAATGCTACATGAATCGTCTGCCCTTACCAAAGATGGCCAAGAAGGGGTGTGTTTTTAAAAGTGATTTCTCAACAAAATAAAGCATGGAGACATGGATGGATGGGTGAGTTTGCTTTGAATATTGAAAGTTAATTAAATAATGTTTTCAATGTGTGGTACTCAGATACAGATTAAGTACGCCTTAACCAAAGTTTACAGATCACCTCCTGAATGACATAGAAGGACTTTGAGCTACTTGTAACACCTTACCTATATATATATATATATATATATATATATATATATATATATATATAATTTATATATATATATATATATATATACAGTATATATATATAAAACATTTTTAATTTTTATATATATATATATATATATATATATATATGTATATATACACACACACACACAAATAGTCGGTCAGTGGGAGATCTTTCCCACCTTCCCATCAGAACAGTGAAAGGAAAGAGAAGTGCGAAAGCACTTAGGTGTCCGTTTGTGAACCAGAGAATAGCTGCGATTCAACGGATCTCAGCTATTCTCTGGTCATTCACAGTTTATAACACTCAGGAGATCCTGTCAGCCCTTCTCTGGAGATCTGTGTTCTCCGTCCAGATTCTCCAGCCCAGAGCTGGAGAATCAGAGGGACCGAAAACTAAGCAGAGATAATTTACCTCTGCTTAGTAAACTGGTCTTTTACTATAATCTGGAGAGATTATAGTAAAATGAGCCGTTTTTCACAGTTTGTAGACCGTTATCCAGCGTTTGGAAACCGTTCTCCCTTCGTTCGGAGAACTGCTTCATAAACTGCATTCACAGGAGAACTTTGTTCTCCGAGAATGCCGGAGAACTGAGCAGCGATCTATTACCTCTGGTTCACAAACGGACACCTTATTCTATAGCAGAGCCAGTCAGGGGGAGATCTTTCTCATCTCCCTTAGGCTACGTTCACACTAGCCTTGTTTGCAAGCAGCAGGCAGACATTTGGGAAGCGTTTTTACTGTTTACCAAATGCCTGTGAAAATTCTGCACATTGCAGCACATGATGCTGTTCACACTAGAGCGTTAGCGTCACGTCGCGGCAAAACGGACGCCTCTGGTCGAGTCAGGAGGAGTTGAAGCCTCCTATTCAAGTCTATGGTGCCGCTCTGGAGTTTGCGGTGCGGTTGCAACGCGGTTGCGAGGCGTTTGCGGAGCGTTAACACCATTTGAACTTCATTATAGGTGTTTGTGGGGCGTTTTTAACGCTTGTCAAATGCCTAGCAACCACCGCTAAACCGCTCATGTGGCGTTAAAAAACGCTCCGCAAACGCCAGACCAACGCTTGTCAAACGCTATAGGGGCATTTGACAAGAGTTGGAAAAACAGTCAAGTGTGAACGAGCCCTTAAACAGAACAATAATGCTAATGGGAAGGGGGATATTAGGATGTGCCCAGACACACCCGGCACACCCCCTGTGCACACCTATGCAACTACCCAATAATACGGCTGCTCTCAGTACTACTATAGAAGGTGACACAATTAGGCCATCTGAGCCAAGTAACAATAATTTTCTTGATGATCTCTGTCTCTGTGCATTAAAGGATATCCAAATCCAAGAACAAAAGTGTCACATATGGTAGTTTACTGGCTCTTAGATGTGGTGGCTGCCTTTGTTTTCTTTTTTCAGACTAAGTACATTTTCTGCAAGTACAGAAAATAACTGTTAATCTTACCAAAAATACAGTGTCCTTACCACTGCCTGTGCACTGAACTAAAATCTTCTTATCAACATTCCCAGTTCTCTCTGTGAATGACAGAACACCACCTCCCTATTTTATGGAGAGGGGGAGGTGTTTGTAGCCCAATCAGGAGCTCAGTCTAGGATGACAGCACTGCTCCTCCATAGATACAATGCAGTGAGTGAACGTTGCCACCTTAGGACAGGCAGTGGGTTACTGGAAGGATCACCAAGTGAAAATAAAGGAAAAAAATATTGAAAAATGAAAACTAATGCAGCCATCACATCTAAGAACTGGTAAGCTGCAATGTATTAACTCCTTGATAACATGCAAACATGTGCCTCTCAGTAGTTGGACCTTGAAGCAGAGAGGCCACATATTTGTGTACCCTATGTAAACAAAAATGTGGCGAGAGTGCGCACTCTCAGCACGGTTACCAGCGCCTCACGGAAATCTCCCGATCGCTAATTCGGGAGCTTTACAATTATATGACCACTGTGGCAGCCAATCACAGCAGTCACATGACCCTAAACCTCGCTCCGCCTCCTGGCATCAGAAAGCCCTTAAAGGGCCGAGAGGCGCCAGTGCCAAGGGGTTAAATTGTGCTTCTTTGGTTTAGATACACTGTAACAGATTTAGACATACATATAGACCTCAGGAACCAGTTCTAGCCAGCTCTGATGATTGTTTTTTAAAAAATATTGCATTCCTATATGTAAAGAATATGTCACAACAGGGTATTAATATTTACAACCAATAAATCCAGAGATTATTGATCCAGGGAATATCTGGCTGTGTTAGGGGATCAAGAAGGATCTGTTCCCTTAGGGGAACAAATCGGAGCATGCTTTAACCTTTTCACTGCCACTTACATAGTTACATAGTTAGTCTGGCTGAAAAAAGACAAACGTCCATCCAGTTCAACCATAAATAAAAGAAAAAAAGTTATAATCCTATACCCACAGTTGATCCAGAGGAAGGCAAAAAAAAAACCCAGCAAAGCACAATGCATTTTACTCCTGCAGGGAAAAAATTCCTTCCTGATCCCCCGAGAGGCAATCAGATATTCCCTGGATCAACTTTACCTATAAATGTTATATCCAGTTATATTCTGTGTATCTAAGAAAGAATCCAGGACTTTCCTACAGCAATCCACTGAGCTGGCCAGAACCAACTCTTGAGGGAGTCTATTACACATTTTCACAGCTCTCACTGTGAAGAAACCTTTCCATGTTTGGAGATTACATTTCTATTCCTCCAGACGTAAAGAGTGCCCCCTTGTCCTCTGTGATGACCCCAGGGTGAATAACTCTACACCGAGTTCACTATATGAACCACTGATGTATTTATACATGGAGATCATATCCCCCCTTATGTATTATACATGGAGATCCTATCCCCCTTATGTATTATACATGGAGATCATATCCCCCCTTATGTATTATACATGGAGATCATATCCCCCCTTATGTATTATACATGGAGATCATATCCCCCCCTTATATATTATACATGGTGATCATATCCCCCCTTATGTATTATACATGGAGATCATATCCCCCCTTATATATTATACATGGAGATCATATCCCCCCTTATGTATTATACATGGAGATCATATCCCCCTTATGTATTATACATGGAGATCATATCCCCCCCTTATGTATTATACATGGAGATCATATCCCCCCTTATGTATTATACATGGTGATCATATCCCCCTTATGTATTATACATGGAGATCATATCCCCCCTTATGTATTATACATGGTGATCATATCCCCCCTTATGTATTATACATAGAGATCATATCCCCCTTATGTATTATACATGGAGATCATATCCCCCCTTATGTATTGTACATGGTGATCATATCCCCCCTTATGTATTATACATGGAGATCATATCCCCCTTATGTATTATACATGGAGATCATATCCCCCTTATGTATTATACATGGAGATCATATCCCCCCTTATGTATTACACATGGAGATCATATCCCCCCTTATGTATTATACATGGAGATCATATCCCCCCTTATGTATTATACATGGAGATCATATCCCCCCTTATGTATTATACATGGAGCTCATATCCCCCCTTATGTATTATACATGGAGCTCATATCCCCCCTTATGTATTATACATGGAGATCACACCCCCCCCTTATGTATTATACGTGGAGATCATATCCCCCCTTATGTATTATGCATGGAGCTCATATCCCCCCTTATGTATTATACATGGAGATCATATCCCCCTTATGTATTATACATGGAGGTCATATCCCCCCTTATGTATTATACATGGAGATCATATCCCCCTTATGTATTATACAATTAGGTCATATCCCCCTTATGTATTATACATGGAGGTCATATCCCCCCTTATGTATTATACATGGAGATCATATCCCCCTTATGTATTATACATGGAGATCACACCCCCCCTTATGTATTATGCATGGAGCTCATATCCCCCCTTATGTATTATACATGGAGATCATATCCCCCTTATGTATTATACATGGAGGTCATATCCCCCCTTATGTATTATACATGGAGATCATATCCCCCTTATGTATTATACATGGAGGTCATATCCCCCTTATGTATTATACATGGAGGTCATATCCCCCCTTATGTATTATACATGGAGATCATATCCCCCCTTATGTATTATACGTGGAGATCATATCCCCCCTTATGTATTATACGTGGAGATCATATCCCCCCTTATGTATTATACGTGGAGATCATATCCCCCTTATGTATTATACATGGAGATCACACCCCCCTTATGTATTATACATGGAGATCATATCCCCCCTTATGTATTATACATGGTGATCATATCCCCCCCTTATGTATTATACATGGTGATCATATCCCCCCTTATGTATTATGCATGGAGATCATATCCCCCCATATGTATTATACATGGAGATCACATCCCCCTTATGTATTATACATGGAGATCATATCCCCCCTTATGTATTATGCATGGAGCTCATATCCCCCCTTATGTATTATACATGGAGATCATATCCCCCTTATGTATTATACATGGAGATCATATCCCCCTTATGTATTATACATGGAGATCATATCCCCCCCCTTATGTATTATACATGGTGATCATATCCCCCCTTATGTATTATACATGGTGATCATATCCCCCCTTATATATTATACATGGTGATCATATCCCCCCTTATATATTATACATGGAGATCATATCCCCCCCTTATGTATTATACATGGAGCTCATATCCCCCCCCCTTATGTATTATACATGGAGCTCATATCCCCCCTTATGTATTATACATGGAGGTCATATCCCCCCTTATGTATTATACATGGAGATCATATCCCCCTTATGTATTATACATGGAGATCATATCCCCCCACTTATGTATTATACATGGTGATCATATCCCCCCTTATGTATTATACATGGAGATCATATCCCCCCTTATGTATTATATATGGAGATCATATCCCCCCTTATGTATTATACATGGAGATCATATCCCCCTTATGTATTATACATGGAGATCATATCCCCCCCTTATGTATTATACATGTTGATCATATCCCCCCTTATGTATTATACATGGTGATCATATCCCCCCTTATATATTATACATGGTGATCATATCCCCCCTTATATATTATACATGGAGATCATATCCCCCCCTTATGTATTATACATGGAGCTCATATCCCCCCTTATGTATTATACATGGAGCTCATATCCCCCCTTATGTATTATACATGGAGCTCATATCCCCCCTTATGTATTATACATGGAGCTCATATCCCCCTTATGTATTATACATGGAGATCATATCCCCCCCTTATGTATTATACATGGAGATCATATCCCCCTTATGTATTATACATGGAGATCATATCCCCCCCTTATGTATTATACATGGAGATCATATCCCCCCTTATGTATTATACATGGAGATCATATCCCCCCTTATGTATTATACATGGAGATCATATCCCCCCTTATGTATTATACATGGAGATCATATCCCCCCTTAATCTCCTCTTCTCAAGAGAGAATATATTCAGTTCCTCTAATCTTTCCTCATAGCTGAGCTTCTCCTTTCCTCTTATCAGTTTGGTTGCCCTTCTCTGTACTTTCTCCAGTTCCCCAATGTTCTTTTTTTGAATTGGTGCCCAAAACTGAACTGCATATTCCAGATGAGGTCTTACTAATGCGAAACCTATGTATGCCTTATTTCAACAGCAAGAGGAATTTTACATACTAGCAGCTAGGACTGCATGTAATTCTGACAATCTGACTGTTGGCTGTCAGGTGGAAGTGATCTGGTGCCTATAGAGCCTAATGATTGCTTCCTCTAGAAGTGGGCTCCTCATACACGGCACCAATGACAGGGGCCACTAGGTAGAGGAGAAAGTGAACATCCATTCGGTGATCTTCCCTAGCTAGAGCAAACATGGAATTGAGCTGCATTTTGTAATTTCTGGGTTCACTTTGACCATCCGCTGTGGCTGGGGAAAAAGCTAATGGAGCACAATTTTTTAATTGAACGTTTTCGCTTCCTAAATCTTTGTGTAATATTGTGTAGAATAAAAATTCTAAATTTTATTATCCAGAGTCTCTGCTTTCAGAACATATTTGGAGTTGTTAACTAATCTTCAGGCCTAAAATGATTTTTAAACATGTGAAAGAGTCAGGGCTTTTTATTTTATTTTTTTCCATTCCTCTGGATGACTTGTGGTCATAGGAATGCTAATGTGGAGGTTTCCTTTTTCTGTTTTGGTTGAGCTATATGGGCTTGTGGGTTTTTTCAACCTTACCAACTATGTAACTGTGAAATTCTGTTCTCAGAATCTATACTACAGCAACAACAATTAGGGGAGAAATATGGGTTTGAAAAAAAATAACCATACTCACCTCTGATGCTGAACTGTCCCATGCCAGCTGAGAACAGAGTGATAACATCGTCACAAATAAATACACGCCCATGGCGATTAGCTCACTGGGGCGTGGTCCGTGACTGGGGTAAAAAGCGAATGAGGGGGGCTTACTTTGAACATATAAGACTGGCTGTGATACACTTTCACAGCTTGCACTACCTCTGGCCACCACTAGAGGGAGACTCCACTCCAAGCTAGTTGACTGACCACACACAGGCAGATACAACTCTTATATACAATCTGGTGCACTCTAAGGGTTGGGGAGCAATCTAGCAATTAGCACACCCTTCTAGGATTCTAGGATTCCTCCAGCTATCCTACAAGCTAGAACCCCGGTGTTAATCACTCTTCCACTGTCCACACACTCCAGCACCAGACACACAACAAATGGTAGCTTGCCAACACCCAATAGTTTGTCCGCAGACTGGTCTCCTGGGCCACCACACATACATACAGATCTCCCTTTGGCAGATATGCTACTTTAAAATCTGCATGAAATCTGCCAGCATGCAGTGCAATTGCATACAGATTAGCAATTAACTTAAACCGAGCACATAGACACTACAATACAACAATCTCTCCAGGGATATGAGCCCGAGCTTAGTACACAGACGTCACTTATTAATTTTATGATTTAATATCCCAAAAGTGGGCAGTGCATAAAATATGTATTAAGAAAAAAGAGTTACAGAAAACACAAAAAAAAAACCAAAAAGACACACAATTGGCTATTCACTGTAAAATTAAAAGGGAATAAAAACAGAAATATAGCTTTTACTATGATTTTATCCTGTGACTGGAGCAAGTCAAAGAAAGTCCGCGATTCACCAGTCATGGATCCGGCTCTGTACAAATCACACCGTCCATATCTCAGGTTCCTCAATTTATTGAAAAATGGATGAGGGCTGGACTTTAGCCTTTGGCCAATCAACCAACCCTGGGGGATGTTCCTGTACCAGCCCCTGGGACATTCTGTGTTCTGAAGTGCCCAATCTCAAATAGGCTGGGAACAGTTTGGATCACTGGGTCAGGAATAGGATTTCTGACACCAGCGCAACAGTCCGATCCAATCACTGTTCAGCTGTCGCAATCAGGTGCCATGTAACGGTTTTGTGTGTTTCTCTGGCATTCTACAGAGGCTACAAATATAGTTTTACATGTATATGTAGCCTACAGCATGTCCAATCAGAAGGAATTGTTTTCATCTTTTTTTGTATTGTTTTTAAATTAGATGTTCAGTGGTTGTGTGTTTTCACTGTCTACAGATATCACTCTTTTTCCCTGAAATGGGATTAATAAATATGTGGTTTTACACATGAACTACATTGCTTGGGTGAATTATTACCTACTTTGGTAGCATGTGCTATGCAACTACTACTTTTTGTTTTTTTGTATTATCCCAGGTTTACACCCACACCTTTATCATTAGGTGAGTCTTTGAGCTCCACATAAGGCTACCCCGTCTATTTTTGGTGGTATTCCTTTTTCTTTTGCAACTTACATGTATATGTAGCCTACAGTGTGTCCAATCAGAAGGAATTATCTTCACTTCACTGCAACTAATATTTTAACTTTTATGAGAGGTGAAATGGATTCCTCTGATCTGTGAATATAACTCAAAGCTGGCAGACATATCGGAGCCTTCTTCCTGTCTCCTGCAGTTTCTTGAAGCCAAAATGGCTAGAGCTTTTCTTTTAGAATTCAAGAAGGTGACAAATCCATGCCCACCCCGGTGTGAAAGTTTATTGGCATCTCTGTGTCACCTCTAGCCTAGAAGCTTGCCCTGTCCTTTTAAATGCTAATTGAAAAACATACAGGTGAAACTTGAAAAATTAGAATATGGTGCAAAAGTTCATTTATTTCAGTAATGCAACTTAAAAGGTGAAACTAATATATGAGATAGACTCAATACATGCAAAGCAAGATAGTTAAAGCCGTGATTTGTCATAATTGTGATGATTATGGCTTACAGCTCATGAAAACCCCAAATCCACAATCTCAGAAAATGAGAATATTACATGCAATCAATAAAACAAGGATTGTACATAGAACAATATCAGACCTCTGAAAAGTATAAGCATGCATATGTACTCAGTACTTGGTTTGGGCCCCTTTTGCAGCAATTACTGCCTCAATGTGGCGTGGCATGGAAGCTATCAGCCTGTGGCACTGCTGAGGTGTTATGGAAGACCAGGATGCTTCAATAGCGGCCTTCAGCTCTTTTGCATTGTTCGGTCTCATGTCTCTCATCTTTCTCTTGGCAATGCCCCATAGATTCTCTATGGGGTTCAGGTCAGCTATATATAGGGAATAGCAGTCAGTGTTTTATGTAACACTGATATCAGAACACTTAGTGTTATTCTCTGTATATAACACTGATATCTGTACACGGAGTGCCTTTCCCTACATATAACACTGATATCTGTACACTGACTGCTATTCCCTTTATATAACACTGATATCTGTACACTGACTGCTATTCCCTTTATATAACACTGATATCTGTACGCTATTGCTATTCCCTACATATAACACTGACATCTGTACACTGACTGCTAATCCCTATATATAACACTGACATCTGTACATTGCGGGCTATTCCCTATATATAACACTGATATCTGTACACTGACAGCTATTCCCTATATATAACACCGACATCTGTACACTGACTGCTAATCCCTATATATAACACTGACATCTGTACACTGACTGCTAATCCCTATATATAACACTGATGTCTGTACTCTGCATGCTATTTCCTATATGTATCACTGACAGAGTACAGACATCAGTGTTATATATAGGGAATAGCAGTCAGTGTACAGATGTCAGTGTTATATATAGGGATTAGCAGTCAGTGTACAGATGTCAGTGTTATATATAGGGATTAGCAGTCAGTGTACAGATATCAGTGTTATATATAGGGATTAGCAGTCAGTGTACAGATATCAGTGTTATATATAGGGATTAGCAGTCAGTGTACAGATAGTAATGTTATATACAGAACCACTTAAAAAGTATTCATACCCCTTGCAATTTTCCGCATTTTGTGATGTTACAACCAAAAATGTAAATGCATTTTGTTGGGATTTTCTGTGATAGAGCAACACAAAGTGGCACCCAATTGTGAAGTGAAACAAAAATGATAAATAGTTTTCAAAATGTTTTACAAATAAATCTGTGAAAAGTGTGGTGTGCATTTGTATTCAGCCCCCCGGAGTCAATACTTTGTAGGACCACCTTTCACTGCAAATCCAGCTGCAAGTCTTTTTGGGGATGTCTCTCCCAGCTTTGCACATCTAGAGAGGGACATTTCTGCCCATTCTTCGTTGTAAAATAGCTCAAGCTCTGTCAGATTGGATGGAGAGTGTCTGTGAACAGCCATTTTCAAGTCTTGCCACAGATTCTCCATTGGATTTAGGTCTGGACTGTGACTGGGCCATTCTAACACATGAATATGCTTTGATATAAACCATTCCATTGTAGCTCTGGCTGGATGTTTCGGGTTGTTGTCCTGCTGGAAGGTGAACCTCCGCCCCAGTCTCAGTCTTTTGCAGACTCTAACAGGTTTTCTTCTAAGATTACCCTGTATTTGGCTCCATCCATCTTCCCATCAACTCTGACCAGCTTCCCTGTCCCTGCTGAAGAAAAGCATCCCCACAACATGATGCTGCCACCACCATGTTTCTCGATGGGGATGGTGTGTTCAGGGTGATGTGCAGTTTTAGTTTTCTGCCACACATAGCATTTTGTTTTTAGGCCAAAAAGTTCAGTTTTGGTCTCATCTGTCCAAAACACCTTCTTCTACGTTTGCTGTGTCCCCCACATGGCTTCTCGAAAACTGAAAACGAGACTTCTTATGGCTTTCTTCCAGCAATGGCTTTCTTCTTGCCACTCTTCCATAAAGGCCAGATTTGTGGCATGCACGACTAATAGTTGTCCTGTGGACAGATTCTCCCACCTGAGCTGTTGATCTCTGCAGCTTCTCCAGAGTGACCATGGGCCTCTTGGCTGCTTCTCTGATTAATGCTCTCCTTGCCCAGCCTGTCAGTTTAGGTGGACGGCCATGTCTTGGTAGGCCATACTCTTTCCATTTTCGGATGATGGATTGAACAGTGCTCTTTGAAATGTTCAAAGCTTGGGATATTTTATTATAACAAGATTGACACAATTCGCAAGGACATTGCCACAACTCACTCGCCCTCTCAACCCGTCCCCTCTCACACAGCTACCCCCTTATCCCCCCTTCCCCTCGACATAACTCGCAGGGACTTTGTCGCTGCTCAAACTCTCTCCAACCCCCTTCACCCTCACTCAGCTACCCCCTCATCACCCCTCTCCCACGGCCCCACCACTGCTCTGACCTCCTCTTCCACCCCACCCTACATTCCTCATACTGAAGCTCCCCCAACACTCCGCACCTTTGACCTTACTACCATCGAGGAAGTCTCCAAGATCCTCTCTGATGCCCGCATCACCACCTGCCCCCTCGACCCTATCCCCTCACAACTCCTACGACCTCCTTCCCCCTCCATCCTACGCTCCCTCACCCACATCTTCAATCTCTCCCTCTCCTCCGGCACTTTCCCCTCCCCTCTGAAACATGCACACATCACCCCCATACTTAAAAAGCCCTCCCTGGACCCTAATGACCCGAACAACCTCAGACCCATCTCCCTGCTCCCATTTACATCTAAACTCCTTGAGCACCTAGTCTACACCCGCCTATGCTCTCACCTCAACGACAACAACCTCCTCGATCCCCTACAGTCCGGCTTCCGTCCCCTACACTCCACCGAAACTGCCTTACTCAAACTCTCCAACGACCTTCTAACCGCCAAAGCTTATGGCCACTATTCAGTGCTCCTACTCCTTCACCTCTCTGCGGCCTTCGACACAGTCGACCACCCCCTCCTCCTCAAAAAACTACACTCCCTCGGCCTCAGAGATTCTGCTCTCTCCTGGCTCTCATCCTACCTGTCACAACGCTCCTTCAGCGTTACCTATAATGCTACCACCTCCCCCTCACTCCCCCTCTCTGTTGGGGTCCCTCAAGGCTCTGTCCTTGGGCCCCTTCTCTTCTCCATCTATACCTCCTCCCTTGGCCAACTCATACACTCTCACGGCTTCAACTACCACCTCTATGCCGACGACACACAAATCTATCTCTCAACCCCCCACCTCACCCCCTTGGTCTCAGCCCGTATCACACACCTACTGAGCGACATATCAGACTGGATGTCACTCCACTTCCTTAAATTGAACCTCTCCAAAACCGAGTTTCTTGTCTTCCCCCCAGCCCCCATTGACATCTCCGTCACATCCAACAACGCTACCATCAAACCCGCCCTGCTGGCCCGAGTACTTGGTGTCATTCTGGACTCCAACCTATCCTTTCAACCCCAAGTCCAATCTTTAACAAACTCGTGCAGACTCCACCTCCGCAACATCGCCAAAATCCGCACGTTCCTAACCCCAGAAACCACTAAACAGCTCATCCACTCCCTCATCATATCACGACTCGGCTACTGCAACTCGCTCCTCACTGGCCAGCCTCGCCACTGGCTATCCCCGCTTCAGTCGATCCTGAATACGGCTGCCAGACTCATTCACCTTTCCAACCGCTCTGTATCCGCCACCCCCCTCTGCCAATCCCTCCACTGGCTTCCGATTGCGTAACGGATCAAATTCAAAATCCTAACGCTAACGTACAAAGCTGTCCACCATACTGCCCCGAACTACATCACTGACCTAATATCCAAGTACCGCCCAGCACGCACACTCCGCTCCTCACAAGACCTCCTTCTCTCTAGTTCCCTGGTCTCCTCCTCCCATGCCCGCCTCCAGGACTTCTCCAGGGTGTCACCCATCCTCTGGAACTCCCTGCCCCAACCCATCAGATTATCACCTACTCTCCTCTCCTTTAGGCGCACCCTGAAAACCCATCTCTTCAGTGAAGCCTACCCCGCCCCCTGCTAACTTGCCGACCTCCTCCACTCTTTCTACCACTCCATCCCCCACAGCTATCTCCTCCTGTGCCACTATCCCCTCCCTCCTAGATTGTAAGCTCGAAAGAGCAGGGCCCTTGATCCCCTCATGTTTTGCATTGTATTGGTATTGTTCTGTCACATGTTCTGTCCCCCTTTGTAATGTACAGCGCTGAGCGAACTATTACTGTATATTAATAATAATAATAATAATATAACCTAACCCGGCTTTAAACATCTCCACGACTTTATCCCTGACCTGTCAGGTGTATTCTTTGGCCTTGATGATGCTGTTTGTTCACTAATGTCCTCTAACAAACCTCTGGGGGCTTCACAGAACATCTGTATTTGTAGT
Organism: Staurois parvus; assembly: GCF_062004578.1. Classification (NCBI taxonomy): domain Eukaryota; kingdom Metazoa; phylum Chordata; class Amphibia; order Anura; family Ranidae; genus Staurois; species Staurois parvus. The sequence continues at coordinate 8,112,107 of NW_028318271.1, read as the reverse complement.
GAGATTAAATTACACACAGGTGGGCTCTATTTACTGAAAATTTTGAAAAAAAACTATATTTTCTACTTTCTGCTATAAGACATATCCAATAAAGAAATTTAAAAAAATAAAATGTCTTCATAAATTTAGGCCAAAATGTATTCCGCTACATGTCTTTGGGAAAAAAATTCCAATAAGTGTATATTGGTTGGTTTATGTGAAAGGTATAGCATCTAAAAATTATGGGATATATACTGGAATATATGCAGCTATAGACACTAGACTGGTAATGGTGGTGATCAGAAACTTATAGTGGGACAGGTGACAGATTTGCCAAGATGCAAACATAAAAATTGCTGCGCTGCCTCTCCCAAAAACGACTTAAAATAGTTAATAAATAAATAAATGAACACCCCTACTACACAAAGAGTCCCCACAAAGGTGCACGTGCTATAATGTCCCGTGGGCTGGCAATTATATCCCTCCTCCCCAGTGACTAAATCCTAAATAAACCAATACTGTAAAACTGTGTATACAGTGAAATTGTATAAAACAATATATACAGTATATATATATATATATATGTCCCAATAACTGTCCCAATAATTGTGCAAACATATAAAAGTTCCAAAAAAATTGAAAGTTCCAAAAAAATCCCAAAGAAACCCCCATCCGCATCCGGTGTGAATATTAAGTGATACAGTAGTAAATCTTGTTATCCATAGCAATTCTCTGTGCGCAGTGCTCCAATTAGTGCTCCCCCTCCAGAGCCCCACTCCCCACAGATAACTGACCACCTGGAATGGTAGGTCAAATATCGCATGAGATGTTGCAGCGCTCTCCTGCAGGAAAGTTGGCCGTCTGTGTGGTCTTGATACCTCTATACGCTGATGACCGAGTTTAACGGACAATTGCGAGGTCATGCAATACGGTACATAAATTAAATTTACATCCTTTTTTTCCCCACGAATTGAGCTTTCTTTCGGTGGTATTTGATCGCCTGTGCAGTTTTTATTTTTTGCGCTATAAAAAAAAAGGCTGACAATTTTGAGGAAAAAAAAACAGTATTTTGTACTTTTTGCTATAAAACATGTCCAGTAAAAAAAAATGCAAAAATCAAATTTAGTCATAAATTTCTGCCAAAATGCATTCTGCGTCATGTCTTTGCTAAAAAAAATCCCAATACGTGTAAATTAATTGGTTTACGTGAAAGTTATAGCGTTTACAAATGGCAGGAAAGATACTGGAATTTTTAATTTTTATTTATACTAATAATGGCGCCGATCAGCAACATATGGCAGCGACCAGCGACTTATGGCAGGACTGCGGGACTGCGGTGGACATTTTGACACTGGGGGGGGGGGGAACTGACTTGGGGTCACTGACATCCCCAGTGACACCAATACAGTGATCAGTGAAAAAAAACCACTGAAACTGTACTAATGTCACTGGGGAGGAAGGGGTTAACATTTTTAGCATTTGCTGTGTAAGGGGAGTGTTTTACTAGGGGGCGGGGGTGTGTACTGGACGGGGGGAGGGAGGGGGGAGCTGATGAGGGAGAGAAACTCTGCAGCTTCTCACAAGCTGTCAGAGAACTGACACAGAACAGGGCTGTGTGTAAACAATGCAGCCCTGCTCTGTGTCAGCGCTCACCGGCAATTGCGGGAAAACGGCCGGTAAAAACCGGCCGTGACCCGGCGGCTGACACCCGCTGCTGACACCCAAGGGACAGGTAGAGCGGGCGCGCGCCTCCTACCTGTTTTGAAGGCAGCCGTTTTAAAACGTGCTTTTGCCTACGAGTGCCGCCCTGCCGCCGTTTATATGCGGTGGCTGGGCGGCAAGTGGTTAAGGAGAACGGTCCAAAAAAGAGAAAATATTCAGTGAGCAGCAGTTGTGTGGACAGAAATGCTTTGTTGATGTCAGAGGTCAGAGGAGAATGGGCAGACTGGTTCCACATGATAGAAATGCAACAGTAACTCAAATAACCACTCGTTACAACCAAAGTATGCAGAATATCATTTCTGAATGCACAACACGTCAAACTTTGAAGCAGATGGGCTACAGCAGCAGATGATCCCACCAGGTGCCACTCCTGTCAACTAAGAACAGGAAACGGAGGCTACAATTTGCACAGGCTCACCACAATTGGACAATAGAAGATTGGAAAAACATTGCCTGGTCTGATGAATCTGGATTACAGCTGCAACATTCAGATGGTAGAGACACAACATGAAAGCATGGATCCATCCTGCCTTGTAGCAACGGTTCAGGCTGGTGGTGTCATGGTGTGGGGGAGATTTTCATGGCACATTTTGGGCCCCTTAGTATCAACTGACCTTCGTTTAAACACCATGGCCTTCCTGAATATTGTTGCTGACCATGACCCTTTATGACTCCAGTGTCCCCATCTTCTGATGGCTCCTTCCAGCAGGATGATGCACCGTGTCACAAAGCTCAAATCATCTCCAACTGGTTTCCTAAACATGACAATGAGGTCACTGGACTCCAATGGCCTCCACAGTCACCAGATCTCAATCCAATAGAGCACCAGTGGGATGCGGTGGAACTGGAGATTCAGATCGTGGATGTGCAATTAATAAATCTGCAGCAACTGTGTGATGCTATCATATCAATATGGACCAAAATCTCTGAGGAATGTTTCCATCACCTTGTAGAATCTATGCCACGAAGAATGAAGGCAGTTCTGGAGGCAAAAGGGAGCTCAACCCCGTACTAGCCAAGGTGGACCTAATAAAGTGGCCGGTGAGTGTATAAGTAGCAAATGAAATGGCTTTATCTTCAGTTTGTTACTGAATACAGTGAACTGTTACATCCCAGGTGAGAAAAGTGAATTTATAGAGACAAAAAATATTTTTTTTTTTTTAACTGGAAACCAGCAAAGGATTGATAAAAGTGCAAAGTTCACTTTTACCACATGGGGGAGCTCTTACCCTATGAATGTGAAGACAATCATAGTCAAAGTTCAGGGTACTCCAGTTTTGTTTTCTAGGGCTTTCTTAGTGTTTAAGGGGCTGTTATCCACAAATCATAAAGAACTAATGGCAGGGTTGCTGTAGGAATCACAGGGTTGAGGGTTTTGCAATGGCGGAATGTGTTAAGGTGTGTATTCTTTCTTGTATGCTTTGTATATTTCTTCCAGATCTGTGCAGTGATCCTGTGTGAAACTTTAACCACCAATACCAGCCTGTAGCCTAATCAGTACTGTGATAGTTTCACTGACAATTACTCCATCATGCGACCCTTTACCCATATTAATTTTATGTATTTTTGGGGCATGTGTTTTTTAAACTATATGAAGGGAAAAAAGTACCAACAATTGTGATTGTTTACATTTAACTTTCCCTTTAAAAATCCGATCCCATAATCATTGGCTGTTAGTGGCACCAACCTATAGATTACAATAGACCTGCCTATGATTTGGGGGGATGCCAGCTCTTGAATCCCCCTCTGTCCAGGCTTTTATTACTGGAAAACAGCTGCTGTGTACACATCTCAATTGCTCAAGGTCATATTTATACACACAAATTAATGGATCAGGGTAGTGACCCCCCTCGGCTGTTTTTATCAGAGAGGACCATACAGACTGACAATTAAAAAGAGAGCATTTGAAAGCAAACAGCATCTTCTTCTGTCATTAATACATCCTTCAATAAATATTTATGTGTTTATACACTCACCGGCCACTTTATTAGGTACACCTGTCCATCACATGGCAGCAGCTCAATGCATTTAGGCATCTAGACGGGGGGAAGATGACTCGCTGAAGGGGAAGAAAAGGGATTTAAGAGACCTTGAACATGGCATGGTTGTTGGTGCAAGACGGACTGCTCTGTGTATTTCAATAACTGCTGATCTAATAGGATTTTCATGCACAACAGTCTCTAGAGAAAACGAGACTCATCAGACCAGGCAATGTTTGTTTTAATCTTCTATTCTCCAATTTTGGTGAGCCTGTGTGAATTGTAGCCTCTGTTTCCTGTTCATAGCTGACAGAAGTGGCACCCGGTGTGGTCTTCTGCTGCTGTAGACCATCTGCTTTAAGGTTCGCATGTTGTGCGTTCAGAGATGTATTCTGCATACCTTGGTTGTAATGAGTGATTATTTGAGTTACTGTTGTCTTTGTATCAACTGGAACCAGTCTGCCCATTCTCCTCTGACCTCTGACATCAACAAGGCATTTCCGTCCACATAACTGCCGCTCACTGGATAGATTCTCTTTTTCAGACCATTCTCTGTAAACCCTAGAGATGGTTGTGCATGAAAATCCCAGTAGACCAGCAGTTTTTGAAATACTCAAACCAGCCTGTCTGGCAGCAACAACCATGCTACATTCAAAGTCACTTCAATCCCCTTTCTTCCCCATTCTGATGCTCGGTTTGAACTTCAGCAAGTCGTCTTCACGCCTAAATGCATTGAGTTGCTGCCATGTAATTGGCTGATTAGCTATTTGCGTTACCAATTAATTGAACAGGTGTACCTAATAAAGTGGCTGGTGAGTGTATATGTACACTGTAGAAATATGAATTTATTTATGTATATATTTATTTAACCACTTTAAGAGAAGGCTTATTCTGACACTTCTCACATATAATGTAAAAATCAGCATTTTGTTTGCTAGAAAAAAACTTTATTACATTACATACAATTTTTTAAGCAGAGGCCCTAAAGAATAAAATGGTGGGTGTTACAATTTTTTATATCACATGGTATTTGCACAGCAGTTTTTCAAATACAAATTTAAAAAAAATAAATTAATGAATTTTAGTGCACACAATATTTTTTTTTAATATAAAAGATGATGTTACACTGAGTAAATAGATACCAAACATGTCACACATTAAAGCTGCATCCAACCATGGAATGGAGACAAATTACGATACATTGAATTATCCAGAGGTGATTTAAAAGCCTTTACAGGTTACCACTTTAGATTTACACAGCAGATCTGGTGCTAGAATTATTGCTCTTGATCTGACATTCGCGGTGATACCGCACATGTGTGGTGCGATTACTGTTTACGTATGCATGCGGGACTGATGCATGCATTTTTCTTTGCGTGTGAGCATGGGGGGATCGGTAGTACTTTAAATTTTATTTTCACACTGTCTTTTTACATTTTTTTTTCAGCAACTTTATTGCTATTAGATCCCAGATTGCTCCTCTTCCATGTTACCGTCCACAGTCATCATTATGGTCAGCTGGGAAAGAAGAGCCTGAGAAGGCGGTGGAAGGCAGCGGGAAAGGGGGACTCCCTTCCACTGCCTGTAAAAGCGATCCAACGGCTAATTAACCACTATGATTACTTTTACAAAAAAGAGCAAAAAAAAAGATACTGGGATGATTCCTGTAGCTGCAGGCATCATCCCGGTATAACCACTTACCACTGGTACATCGCTGGGGCTGATGTGGTTAAAAAGATTTTATAAGATTTTCCAAACATAGACAAAAAGATATAAAACTGTTTAAAAACATATCAAGCAAAAAATGTTATATATATTTCTTTTAGTTTATAGTTATAGTTTTAATATACACTAATTTTAAAAGAAGGGAAAAAAACTGAATAAAAACAGGCCAAAATCGAAAAAGAGAAAAACCAAAAAATGGTAAAATCTGGTTTTGGTTCAAGTAACACACTTGTTGCTCTCTAGATGGTATCTTTAAGTCAGCTTCTCAGTAATGCAAAATGGTATATACAGAGGTGGACTGACAACTCATGGGGCCCCCGGGCAATAGGGGATCATGGGGCCCCTGTGTCCTTGACCAAACTCAAAAAAGCCTATGAAAAAGGTACCAGGGGCATCTCATGGGGCCCCCTACTGACCCCGTGCCCTCGGGCAGTGCCTGAGTTTCTAAATGGTCAGTCAGCCCCTGGGTATATAGTGTTTAGGAGTCATAAAACCACAGAAATGGGGTCATTATCAACCCAATTCCAGTAAATACAAACCCACAAGGATCAGCCTGGTCCTTAACCTATTGCAGACTGCCTAGCACATATGTGCAGGGGCAGGATGGGTGGTCCTTAATGCATAATGCGTTCATGTTGCACTCCTGTTCTGTGCTGAAGGCATTTTCACTGCACACTCCCAGCACAACGACTGAGCTTTCACTGACAGCTCCAAGTCACCTTGTATGATTGAGATTGTACGCCTCTTGAGAGTTAGGGACTGATGTGAATGTACAATATATATGTAAAGCGCTGCGTAAGTTGACGGCGCTATATAAGTACCTGAAATAAATAAATAAATAAATTGAGTGTTGGAGGGAGGGCCAATGATGGCTAATCACAGTGTTCACATGATCTGGAATTCTGCCTTCGCCTCACATTGTGTGCATCTCCTTAAAAGGTGGCAAGGGTTGAAGTCTACCTTTAATAAATAAATAAGCGCTGCACTCAAAACAAACATAAAAAACCCACAAATGTATACATGTATGCAATAAATAGGGATATTAGAGGGATTACTTTGACGCAGTTGGCCAACTTAAGCATGTATTGCAGTATGTGTGAACTAAATATCCCTATTTATTGCATAGTCTGCTTGAAAGGATATATACCAGTGTGCAGAGGGTCCTTCAGAATTTCTGGTGTTAATATGTGGTTACACCCCTTTAGCACCTGATGGATAAATGCATGCACTAGCTGTATGGATTTGAGCACAGGGATCTCTTGTTTGTTGTATTGTTGGGTCAGTAGTCAGACCTGAACCTTGTAGCTCTCCCCATTGTGTCTTTTCCCCTATGCTAGCATTGTGTCCACAGTAGCATTTGCGTAGGCAAGGCAGAGTAGGACTGGCCATAGAGGGATTACTTTGACACAGTTGGCCAGCTTAAGCATGTATTGCAATATGTGTGAACTAAATATCCCTATTTATTGCATAGTCTGCTTGAAAGGGTATATACCAGTGTGCAGAGGGTCCCTCAGAATTCTACTTTCACCAGACAGTCCCTGAAGGTATAAATGCACCTCACATTAATACCCTAGTACTGTAGTAAGAGAAGTTTTAAACTTGTCACAAGATGTGGAAATAACAGCTGCAGATGGCTGTCTCATATTTTGCTGATCTCGACAATAGATATTGCACAGTGCCCTTGATGATGTCAAGAAGACGAAACATGTAGGGCGGAGCCACATGAACAGAGCAGAGAGATGCTTTTAGCTTGAGTTTCTGCGTGCCCCTGCAAATATCTATTTAGATGTGGCTATTGTATTGTTTCATATGGACTTGAGGGGAAGTGGCAGCTGAGTATTTTGATAAGCAAGATACTGCTGGTTGTATGTAAGTGCAATCCTTTGTTTTAATGAATACATTTCATATAGTTTGCACTATGAGCAACTGTTTATATTTTTTGAGTGAAACCTTGCTGGTGGTATGAGGGCAGGATAGCCTTAAGCAATCATCCAAAGCTGTTGATCCTAGACCTGATGGTGGACCTGAGCTTTACTTACTCCAGCACTGGTGTTCAGTTTTGAGTGCAGTACAATTGGTAAAGGGGAGACAGCAGAATCTGAGACAACCATCTGCAGCTGTTAACTTCACATCCTGTTCAAAACTTCTATTACTCCAGAACTGGGGCATTAATGTGACGTGAACTTACACCTTTGGGGGTCATCTAGTAAAGTTGTCACAAACTATATCACTTCATGGATGAAGTTATTTATCTGAACACATGGTGGGGCAGTTTTTTTATTTAATTTATATATGGACTACTGATTTATTTTATATTATTTTTTTTAAACTATTCAAGTACATTTGTATTCACATGGTTTATGAAATGTATTTATTTATTAATTTTGTAAATTGTATGTACTGAGTGTGCTTGAAGCTGATACATAATATTCTTGATTGCACAGACTAGCTTTCACAGAAAAAGCCTAGCCATTAAATCGTGAAGGGTTAAAATCCTGTTGCATTAGAGACATTTCCCTTTACTTTTTGATCTGGAGACACAACAGGATGTGAGAAGAAATCTCTACAAAATGGGAGTGTGACCCACTGAAACTTTTTCCTGCACTTCCTGTTTTGGCAATGCCCGATTCTGTATTTCCCATGCCTCTATGACTTGTTGTCAATGTCTAATCAGAAGTGGATAATCTCCCCAGTAGGGAAACAGATAGGGATGCAGCGAAATTTCGGTGGCCAAAATGTTTCGGCCGAAAATACCCCTTTCAGCTGTCGACCAATATGAAAAAAAGCACCTATACAGGTGCCGAAAAAACCCGCCCTTGGCCGCTGCCACCATAGGTTGCCGCTCGGTAGTTCTCAGCCTTACCTGAGCAACCATCAAAGGATCCCAGCGCTGAGCATAGAGACGAGTGAAGGAAAGTTGGCCTCCACTCATCTCTATGCCCTTGGAGGACCAGAGCCATATGTCACTTCCAGTTCCGGCCAATTATTTTTTTTAAAAGCACTAGATCAATGCTTATTTTTGATCAAATGCTTTAGATTACAGAGGAGAGATGTGGGGTTTTATTGACCCCATTTCTCTCCATAAAGAGGACCTGTCACTAACTATTTCTATCACAAGGGATGAATGCATTTCTTGTGATAAGAATAAAAGTGATTAAAAAAATGTTTAAAGGGACAGTGCAAAAAAAAAAAAATTAAATAAATAAAAAAAAAAGTTTAAAGTGCCCCCATCCCGCCGTGCTCGCACATAGTGGTGAACGCATACATGGGCCATGCCCACATATGTAAATGGTGTTCAAACCACACACGTGAGGTATCACCACAAACGTCAGAGCAAGAGCAATAATTCTTGCACTAGACCTCCTCTGTAACGTTACACTGCTAACCTGTAGAAATGTTTAAAGCATCACCCATGGAGATTTTTAAGTACTGCAGTTTCACGCCATTCTGTGAGCATGCGCAATTTTAAAGCGTGACATGTTGGGTATCTATTTACTCGCCGTAACATCCTCTTTCATATTTTACAAAAAAATTGGGGTATATATTGTCTTTTTTTTTTTTTTAATCAAAGTGTATTTTTTTCCAAAAAATACATTCATTTTTACAAACTGCGCATTTCAGCTTTGGTTTTGGTTTTCGGCCAAGTGCATTTTGGATTTTTGGTTTCGGCACCAGAATTTTCATTTCGGTGCACCACTAGAAACAGAAAATGATAAAACCCGATTAACCCTTCACAACACTGTAGAAAAATAGACTTAGCAAGAGACATACCTTAAATTTGTAGAAGCAAAGGCTGGTTCTAACCAAAACTGATATTTCAATTCTGAGTGGTTGCTGGTTTAATCATTTGGTTGCTTCTTATATGTCTGGAAGTCTCTAATTGTGCTATACTGCCACCAGAATTCCCAAATGCTTTGGCCATTTCATTTATGTTGCCATAGACCATTGATGAATTTTCATAATAACGAATAAAGAAATTATGGAACTCTTTATGACTTTGTGGAAGGGGACATGCGTGATTGAATGGAGCTCACCTTGACCATAGATAACAAGATCTCCCACCAAAGAAGGTGGCAGCCTCCATCCTATCTTGGAGATCTTAGTATGAGCTTTCCAATGCTGACAGCACTCATTATGACAATGACAATATCCCCAGCACATCCCGGTTGCTACAAACACAACCAGAATCTGTTCCTTCGCACAGTTTAGTGGGTCATGTTGGGTCGCAGTAATGTACATTAGTTATCTTGTTATTAATTTGCAGTACTCAACATTTCATTCTGGATCCCACCATGAGACAGGCCTGAGTGAATAAGTGGTTAAGTATCTAGATGATTTAATCCAGTTTTAAAAAAAAAAGTTTTACCATGAGCAATTAGATGCTGGTTAAGGAATTAATCACTAATGGGTCATTAACTCTGACTGCTATTGTACCGTTAACAAGCTGAGGCAGGATTATTAGACTCAACACCCAATTAAGGAGGGCAGGATATTTACAGCAATTCCAACAAACGGCCTCTGCTCTCAAAGTTTGGAAATCCACCCTGGGATCGGAGATGTATGCCGAAATATCACTGCAGGTGAAAGGTTGGGAGATGCAACCAAATAGTTAACTGGTTACCTAGTAAATTTTACCTTTTCAGCTGTAATAATATCTAAAACTTTTGTTTTATTTGTTTTTTGTTTTGGATAGGGTAAGGAAGGGTTAAAGAAGCATCCCAGAAATTGATATTTTTACATAGCTACATTGATTTAGCTTGTACCAATGTAACTATGTATATAATATACAAGTGAGATCTCTCTAGTTTCCAGTCCAATGCGAGCGGCTGCCCTCCTGTGTACTGGATACAGGGAGTCGGCCTCTGAGCACATGCGTATAAGGGTAGGGGGGGGTGGTTGTTTGTCACATCCTCCATGTTTCCCTCCTCATTGGGTGCCAAGCAAAGGTCACATGAGAGGCCCACCCAGGGGTGGGTTCTTCTGGGCTACACTAGGCACCTGGGACAGTATCACTCTACTTCAAACACATGGGTACCTTAATATGGTGCTGTTTTCACCAGTGCTTTGGAACAAGGCTGAAGTAGCCATCACTCGATCTTAAGGTGGGCCTCTACTCTTAGAGATGAATGTACACCATGTACAATTGCACTGCAGCTGTTCTCTAGTTAACTCTCGGGTCCCCATGTGAATGTACATCTTTCCACTATAGCTTGCAAATAGGTAGACTGTGTCGAACCTTGACCAGAGCCACCTGGTCAGTGTTTCCCCATTACTGGTCCCGGTAGCAGAATGGAACCTCGCCATGCACATAGTGCGGGCTCCAATGTGCACTTCACTTCAGCTCTTGAACTACCTCTGTACAAGATGGGGACCTCTGCAGTGCAGTTCTGCTCCAGTTGCTGTGGGAGACAGAATACAGTTTTTTGTTTTTTTTTTAAGTCCGCAAACGTGCAACTATAACGAAAAAACCCGTAAGTGTTCACAAAAAAAGTGCAAGTGCAAAACACCACACGAAAAAGTGCACTTAGGGGTGTGCTGTGTCCTACCCCTAAAGGGGCTTGGACCGCTTACCCTGATCCCCCGGGGCACGAAGCTCCTGACGGGGACAAGGTTCCCAATTGGTCCTCCTGGCCAAAAGGCCTGGTGGACCACCGTTCCCTATGCCCAGCCAAAGCCGGACATCCAGTACTAGGCAAGGAGGCTCTCCCGAAGAAGAGCCTCCTAGGGATCAGGGGAGGAAGGAACCGTATGGCCACACATCCTCCCCCTAGACTTCAGGGTAGGCCCGAGGACCCACACCCTCCATCCGTGAAAAACACACACATAAGGCAAAGAAAAAAAAGTGACAAACGTGGGAGTGCATAATAAATAAATAAGGTAAAGTAAATAAAATAAAAAAAAAAAAAAAAAAAATGGTACCGTGCCGAAATGTGCACAGACCAGGCCCTGAGGCCCGTAGCAAAAATTGCCCTGGACTTAGCCAAAAGAACTGGTCCTTAGGGCGCTGTGCAAAAAGAGGTGAAAAACAGTGGCCATGTGTCATCTTCACACCGTGGGGTCCCACACCCAAGTGTTACTAGTGACACCCCTGAGAGCGTCTTCCCCAGGGGGCACTGAGTTTGCGGACTTTTTGCGTCCCCAGCCCCTGGCCAAACCAAGGTAGATCCGTCCAAATCAGGAGGTACTGGGTCTTTCCAGTCTTCCCAGAGGAATTACTCCCGGGGCCCCAGCTTAACTCGTGGCGCTCCCCGGTTTCTGTCCCTCCGGTACTAGCCTTCCGGACCCCCATCATTCCAGTGAGGGTACTATACAACAACCATCCCCGCAAAGCTAGAATGGTCGGGAGCACCCCCACTGGACACTGATAAGAACAGATACTACACTTGATCTTAGCCAAAAGGCCGAGACAGAATGCAGTGTAGGAAGTGCCAATAACATTGGGAAATTCCATCTATAACAGGCACATGTCCACAACAGGCTGCTTGCTGACTGTACCTTCATCGCTCATGGCGACCATATGTATGACTTGCACTAGAATGACTCTTAATGTACTGACTCTTTATACCCCATGTACTAGTGACCCAAGCTGTAGGCAAAGTGCAAAGTTTTGCCGGTTACTTGCATTACACCCCTTTAAGTACCGTATTTGCCGGCGTATAAGACGACTTTTTACCCCTTGAAAATCTTCTCAAAAGTCGGGGGTCGTCTTATACGCCAGTATACGGCATACTGACACTTTTTAGGGGGGCGGCGCGTTGCCGCCGCCGCCCCCCCCTTCCCCCAATGGAAGGGACACTAAGTACAGGGGTGGGCAGCGGCTGTTTCTTACCTGGTTCCGGTCCCACGACGATCCGGTCCAGGAAGCGCGGCTGTGCCTTCAGTTCGGCCACTGGATGGTCGTGCGGCTGCTCGGCTCCGCCTCCTCACCAGTGATTGGCCGCCAGAACTGTAGCTCAGGAAAGGCACACAGGCGGCCAATCACCGGAGAGGGGGTGGAGCCGGGCGGCCCCACGAAAATCGAGGGCAGGACCAGCAGATAAGTGGTCAGTGTAGAGGTGCTGCTGCAACCACATATGCTGGCTGCAGCAGCACCATACGAGAACAGGGTCAGCAAGTGTCAGTGGGAGGAATAGTGCCCCATCATTGGTGTCACTGATACCAATGATGGAGCACTATTCCTCCCACTGATACCAATGATGGGGCACTATTCCTCCCACTGACACCAACGATGGGGCACTATTCCTCCCACTGACACCAACGATGGGGCACTATTCCTCCCCCCCACTGACACCAACGATGGGGCACTATTCCTCCCCCCCACTGACACCAACGATGGGGCACTATTCCCCCCCCCCACTGACACCAATGATGGGGCACTATTCCACCCCCCACTGACACCAATGATGGGACACCATTCCTCCCACTGACACCAATGTTGGGACACCATTCCTCCCACTGACACCAATGATGGGGCACTATTCCCCCCACTGATACCAATGATGGGGCACTATTCCCCCCACTGATACTAATGATGGGGCACTATTCCTGCCACTGATACCAATGATGGGGCACTATTCCCCCCACTGATACTAATGATGGGGCACTATTCCTCCCACTGACACCAATGATGGGGCACTATTCCTCCCACTGATACTAATGATGGGGCACTATTCCTGCCACTAATGCCAATGATGGGGCACTATTCCTGCCACTGATACCAATGATGGGGCACTATTCCTGCCACTGATACCAATGATGGGGCACTATTCCTCCCACTGATACCAATGATGGGGCACTATTCCTGCCACTGATACCAATGATGGGGCACTATTCCTGCCACTGATACCAATGATGGGGCACTATTCCTGCCACTGATACCAATGATGGGGCACTATTCCTGCCACTGGTGTGCATTGGAAGAGGGGTAGTCTTATACGGCGAGTATAGCTCAAACACTAAATTTTAGCAGGAAAAGTAGGGGGGTCGTCTTATACGCCCAGTCGTCTTATACGCCGGCAAATACGGTAACTCAGATCAGGCAAAGACAACCTTTCAATATTTTACTGAATAAAGTGTAAAATGGTATAACATCTAACAGAACAGTCCCTTTTCCTAAGACCTTAGTGCTAACTACAGGCTTAAGTGCTGCCCCTGCATACCTGCAAAGGTGTAGTCCAGCAATTACAGAGTCCCTCCGAGGCATTCTCCAGCAGCTGGAGTTTTCAGGGTGAACCCCAGGTTCAGATGAATTTACATCCAGGCAGTGATGAGTGACATCCTTCTGCTACTCATGGGCATTGTTCTTCATTTCATTCCCTTACGGGCCTCAAACCTGATTCAGTCCCTGGTCCTCTCAACCCTCTCTCCTTGCGACCTTTCCTCTTGGTTCTGCATGGGAAACAATCCCTGAACCCTCCCCCACTACTTCTTCGGGAGTTGTCACCATGTCGGACCACTGTCCTCTGTATATATCACAGGTTTAGCAGGCTAGACCTAGAGAAGAACCCGCTAAAAACCAAAGAACCGGAAAAGGCATTAACTCCTACCCACACAGCTGGGACAGCACCTAACTAACTATTTCAACCTGCCCACATGCACCATTCAGAGAATGCTTTGCATTTCCTCGATGAATGCAAAGTGTTCTCTGATTGGGTGAGGTGGACACTGTAACAACACCACCCTCCCTCTCCACCTTGTCCAGTCTAGACACGTGTGATTCAGTTTGTTTACATTTGTTTTTCAAATGAAAATTTCATTTTCAGAGATTCAAATGCATCTGAATTTCCAAATAAACATAGAAACGAATGGCAATTAATTAAAAACTAGTTATAATGAAAAAAATAAATCTGTTTGTACATTCATTTCATTGGGATGACATCGTTTTCTAATTTGTTTGATAATTATCTGAATTTATTTTGAATAGCTGCGGTTGTTAAGGAGCGAGAGGCTAATGCATCCTTACCAACCATGACTTATCTGCTGACAGCAGGATTCCTCGCTGTCAGCAGAATGTAAACCGAATGTTGGGACTTGGGCACCACTCTGCTAAAAAGTTAATGGTTGCTGAAGTGAAGTTGTGGTCTTGGGATATGCAGCTTCCGTATGATTACTTGCCTAGTCTGCTGTGTTTCTGTTCTGCTATAACTTTTACAATTGCATACAAAGGGAATCTGTGCTTTGTCTATACATTTGGGAGAGAATTTGTACTGTGGGGATTTGGGGGGAGGATTTATACTAGGAGGGGGGATTTGGGGGGAGGATTTATGCAAAGAGAGGGTATTTGGGGGGAAAGGATTCATTCTGGGAGGGGGGATTTGGAGGAAAGGATTCATTCTGGAAGGGAGGATTTGGGGGAGAGGATTTGTACTAGGAGAGGCAATTTGGGGAAGAGGATTTGTACTAGAAGGGGGGATTTTTGGGGATTTGGAGTGGGGATTTGGAAAGGAGTTACACCAGGAGGAGGATTTGGGGGGAGAGGATTTATGCTAGGAGGGATTTGGGGAAAGGATTTACACTCGTACTAGGGATTTGGGGTAGAGGATTTGTGCTAGCCGGGTGGGATTTGGGAGAGAATTTATGCCAAAAGGGTGGATTTGGAAGGAAAAAGGATGTGTGCTAGGAGGGGTGATTTTTGGGGTGGGGAAGATTTGTAGGAAATTAGGAGAGATTTGAGTTGGGAGGTGGGATTTGGGGAAAATATATGTGCTGGGAGGGGGATTTAGACTGTAAGGATAGGGACTTTTTGCATTTTTGTTTAGGGAGAATTTTGGCTTGCAGAAGGAATGTATACTTAGGGGTGAGTGTGTTGATTAATGCTGCTTTTTTGGGGGGGTATTTCTGTTGAGACATGATGCTTACACATTGGGAGGAGTGGTGAAGTTTGTCACCTTCTCCTTGGGCGCTAGATGACCTTGTCCCAGTATTTCCTTACATACAAGGCACTCAACAGATGTGCTCCTCCCCCACATAACACATTAGATTCCCTTACAGAAACAGCCTTGATCTACAAAATGTGTAGCTGACTTCTACAGTATGTTTCAGTTCTGATCTGTGAAATTCCCTGATCAAATTGGCAGCTGCAGTAGCCAGTTACACTCTGTGTGCAGGGTTACCGATCTGAGGTATGCGTTGTGTGGGGATTAGATCTCTTGAGTGCCCTGCCAGCAGTGACCTTGTCCTCAACTCTGCTGACCACTATCTTCTGCCCTGCTGACCCCTGCACCCTGCCCTGCTGACCCCTGCACCCTGCCCTGCTGACCCCTGTACCCTGCCCTGCTGACCCCTGTACCCTGCCCTGCTGACCCCTGTACCCTGCCCTGTTTACCCCTGTTCTGTGTCCTGCTGATCCCTATCTTCTGCCCTGCTGACCCCTGCACCCTGCCCTGCTGACCCCTGTACCCTGCCCTGCTGACCCCTGTACCCTGCCCTGTTTACCCCTGCTCTGCGTCCTGCTGACCCCTATCTTCTGTCCTGCTGACCCCTGTCCTCTGCCATGCTAACCCCTGTACATTGCCCGACAAACTGCCAACCCTATCCTTTTGCTTTGATAACTCCCTGTACACTGCCCTGCTGACTCTTTACACAGCCCTGCTGACCTTGCATCCTCTGCCCCAATGACATTTTTCACTGCAGCCCCAAATCAGATAGGCTAGATCTGGCCCAGACATGTGGATGAATTCCAGATATGGTAATCTTTGCATAGATACATTGTTCCAGCTTGGACCAATGTAAGTATGTATGTGCCATAGCTGTGGGATCCCAGTGGAAGCTGGAAGTTATTATAGTAGGCACTGCTACTATAGGAATCTCAATCACTACACAGATGTGTACAAATGTTTTCCAGTTGGATGAGGTGGAGAGGTGGTGTGGTGATGTCACAATATCCACTTCATCCAATCAGAGAACAGTATGCATTAATTGAGAAAATGCAAAGTGTTCTGTGAATGGCACCCATGCTGAACAGGTCACCTCTTGTGCTCAGTAAGCAGTAGGTCAGCTGATTGGCACAGGACCCAGAAGCTAGTGGCAATCACTGTAGTACTAGGGATCACACAGGTATGGCACATTCATACTTACATTGGTCCAAGGTGGTAAAAGTTGTCATACCTGGAATTCAGCTTTATAGTAGGTCTGCTAATTGCATATCTTGATATACCATTAAGAACCATTTATAATTTAGTCATCAAAATATGTGACTTCGAATATGTAGTAATGATAAAAGTCATATAAAAATAACCATGAGATCATTTTTAAAATGATAACTTAACATTTGTGCTTACAGAAACACATTATACTTTCTCAAGTGTAATTTTCGATGGCAGTGAGCTGAATCGCATTCCCCTCTAATATTTTGAGTGAGGCTAGTGGTGAAATCTGTGCATCCATGTTGCCTAATCTTCCAAAGTTACCTATGGGTTTTTCTTTTATATATGTACATTATGGGGAACACAGAATGATTGAGAAGACAATGGGGGGCTAGTTAACCTATTTGTGTCAACTCTTGTCTAAAAAAATATGTTTGAGTGGATTGACCCTTTAAATGTCCAGCAAATATTGATCAACAGTCTCAAGAGTTTGTTAGCTGTAGATATTTCCAGATTGTCCTGCTAGTGGAAAAGTTCCTAAAGTGAAGCTGAACAAAGTTGACATGTCTGCTTCAGACAGGGCTTTTTAAGCTAAGCACAGATTGTGAAAATATAATTAGAGGCAGGCTTTTGTTTCCTCACAATGAGTGGGAAATTCTAAATAGAGAGGTCTCTGCGGATTCATTGAACCGACTCTGGACACAATGGCCAGTTCTCTGAGTCCTTCTCCTTTCCCTAATGAGAATCACTAATTGCCATCATTTGCAGATTGTGTTAAGCGTCCAGCTCACTGAAAATAAGGAGTGTTTTATTTAAAAGCTTCTTAAACTTCTCATCCTCATTAATATGGTAACGGAGATAATGGAAAATAAAAAAAAAAAAGTATTAATTTTTTTTTTCCGGCGTGATAAAAAATTGTCCTGTCATGTTCCCAAACACTTGGCCAGTGGGATAATTTGTATTTAATTTAACTAATTTTAATTTAAAGAGAGACTATATTGTTATTTTTTTATACATATTATTATTATATTATTTAGATATGAAAGTGTTAATCTTAAGGCCCAACTTCAGAATATTTTTTTCAGTTTGGTGTCCGTTTATGACACAGAGAATAGCTGCGATTTGGAGGATCGCAGCTACTCTCTGGTCATTCACAGTTTATGACACTCAGGAGATCAGCGGAGAACATGTTCAGCTCATCGTTCAGAGAATCTGTCATTGAAGAACACCGAAACGGCCAGTTTATGAAGTGCAGATTCAACACTTCACTGGCGATCTTTGACAGAATTCTCCCTCCCAGATTCTCCAGCCCAGAGATAGAGAATACGGGAAGGAGGAGAGAACTCTCGAAGCAGGAGAACTTTTATCCACTTCCTACTTCCTCTTTTCCGGCAAGAAAGTATTAATTGCAGCTCCCCTGTGTGTGTGACAAGGCGACAAAGAAGAATTAAATCAGTTTAGAAAATAAAAATGTTATATATTATATATTTGTGTGTGTATACATGTAAAGATATATATATTACTGTATATATATACACACATACAAAATATGTTCTCACTTTCTCACCTGCAAATCATGTGGTGTTTCATATTTTTTGTATAATCCCTGTGTATATATATATATATATATATATATATATATATAATATATATTTTTTTTTTTTCTAAATCAAACGCTTCCCAACCACCCTGTAGCAGAAATATTGCTACAGGATGGCACGGTTACGCAAAATCACATATATCCACGCAATTTTTTATTTCCGGGTAGAGGGTTGTGTCTGTCAATCACCGGGTCCCGGCTCGTGATTACTTGCCAGCACACGGTGATTACTGAACATTTACGACGGGGAGGAGAACTGTTATTCAGTTTAATCAAAAGCTGTTTCATGGCCAGGTGTGGGCTACTCCTTTGTTATTTATTAATCGATTAGGCAGGTAAATGGTCTGGAGTTGATTCTAAGTGTGTTATTTGCATTTTGTTGTGAACCTATATCATGTGTTCAAAGAAGCTGTCCATGCAAGTTCAACAGGCCATTGTAAAGCTTAAAAAAACTAAACAAATCCATCAGAGAGATAGCAGCAACATTAGAAGTGGCCAAATCAACAGTTTGGTACATCCTGAAACAAGAACGCACTGGTGAGCTCAGCAACATAAAAAGGCATGGATGTCCACGGAAGACAACAGTGGTGGATGATTGCAGGATCCTCTCTATGGTAAAGAAAAACACATTCCAACATTCCAGACTAGTGAAGGACACTCTCCAGGAGGTGGGTGTATCATCAAAGTCTACAATCAAGAGGAGATTTCAAGAGAGCAAATACAGAGGGTTCACCACAAGGTGCAAACCATTCATAAGCCTGAAGAATTGTTAGAGGCAAATGTTAGAGGCTGGATCGGCACAGATCATCAGGGCACTGATGATCAGTGCCCAGCAGTGCCACCCACCTGTACCCATCAGTGCCCAGCAATGCCACCCAGCAGTGCCACCCAGCAATGCTGCCATCAATGCTGCCCATCATTTTTTTGGAAAGCTTTTTTTTAAAACACTGTGAACAGACTAGTATAATGTTAACATAGTTACCAATGTTACCATTGTAATACTGTGGGTAAGTTTTTTTTTTTTTTAACAGCTATAGGCAAGCATTCCATGAACAAAATAGATTCATTCAGTGTTTTTTGTTGTGCTTACCTGTGAATTGCCACAGAAAATAACATATACAGGTGAAACTCAAACAATTAGAACATCGTGCAAAAGTTCATTTATTTCAGTAATGCAACTTAAAAGGTGAAACTAATATATGAGATAGACTCATTACATGCAAAGATAGTTCAAGCCAGGGGTGGACTGACAACTCATGGGGCCCCCGGGCAACGGGGGATCATGGGGCCCCTGTGTCCTCGCCCACACTCAAACCACACCCAAAAAAGCCTATGAAAAGGTACCAGGGGCATCTCATGGGGCCCCCTACTGACCCCAGGCCCTCGGGCAGTGCCCGAGTTCCCAAATGGTCAGTCTGCCCCTGGTTCAAGCCGTGATTTGTCATAATCAGGGGTGGACTGACCATTTGAACACTCGGACACTGACCAGTAGGGGGCCCCATGAGATGCCCCTGGTACCTTTCATTGGCTTTTTCATAGGCTTTTTTGGGTGTGGGCGAGGACACAGGGGCCCCATGATCTCCTATTGCCCAGGGGCCCCATGAGTTGTCAGTCCACCCCTGGTCATAATTGCAATGATTATGGCTTACAGCTCATGAAAACCCCAAATCCACAATCTCAGAAAATTAGAATATTACATGCAATCAATAAAACAAGGATTGTACATAGAACAATATCGGACCTCTGAAAAGTATAAGCATGCATATGTACTCTGTACTTGGTTTGGGCCCCTTTTGCAGTAATTACTGTCTCAATGCGGCGTGGCATGGAAGCTATCAGCCTGTGGCACTGCTGAGGTGTTATGGAAGACCAGGATGCTTCGATAGCGGCCTTCAGCTCTTCTGCATTGTTCGGTCTCATGTCTCTCATCTTTCTCTTGGCAATGCCCCATAGATTCTCTATGGGGTTCAGATCAGGCGAGTTTGCTGGCCAGTCAAGCACAGTAATCCCACGGTCATTGAACCAGGTTTTGGTGCTTTTGGCAGTGTGGGCAGGTGCCAAGTCCTGCTGGAAAATGAAGTCAGCATCCCCATAAAGCTCGTCTGTGGAAGGAAGCATGAAGTGCTCCAAAATCTCCTGGTAGACGGCTGCGTTGACCCTGGACTTAATGAAGCACAGTGGACCAACACCAGCAGATGACATGGCTCCCCAAATCAACACAGACTGTGGAAACTTCACAACGGACTTCAAGCATCTTGCAGTGTGTGCCTCTCCATTCTTCCTCCATAACCTGGGTCCTTGGTTTCCAAATGAGATGCAAACGTTGCTCTCATCAGAAAAGAGGACTTTGGACCACTGAGCAACAGACCAGGTCTGTTTTTCTTTAGCCCAGGTAAGACGCTTCTGACGTTGCTTGTTGTTCAGGAGCGGCTTGACAAGAGGAATATGAAATTTGAAGCCCATGTCCAGGATCTGTCTGGGTGTGGTGGCTCTTGATGCACTGACTCCAGCCTCAGTCCACTCCTTGTGAAAGTCCCCAACACTTTTGAATGGCCTTTTCCTGACAATCCTCTCCAGGCTGTGGTCATCCCTGCTGCTTGTGCACCTTTTTCTTCCACACTTTTCCCTTCCACATAACTTTCTATTAATGTGCTTTGATACAGCACTTTGGGAACATCCAACTTCTTTTGCAATTACCTTTTGAGGCTTTCCCTCCTTATGGAGGGTGTCAATGATGGTTTTCTGCACAACTGCCAGGTCAGCAGTCTTTCCCATGATTGTGATTCCTACTGAACCAGACTGAGAGACCATTTAAAGGCTCAGGAACCCTTTGCAGGTGTTATGGCTTAATTAGCTGATTAGAGTGGGACACTTTGAGCCGAGAATATCGCACCTTTTCACAATATTCTCATTTTCTGAGATTGTGGATTTGGGGTTTTCATGAGCTGTAAGCCATAATCATCACAATTATGATAAATCACGGCTTGAACTATCTTGTTTTGCATGTAATGAGTCTATCTCATATATTAGTTTCACCTTTTAAGTTGCATTACTGAAATAAATTAACTTTTGTTAATTTGTTTTTTGAGTTTCACCTGTATTTATATAACATATATAACATATATTTATATTGAAATAATTTTTTTTTTTAATTTAATTTAATTTTTTTTCACCCACATATGGTATGTTTCGAACTCACAGACAGTTCCATTATATTACAGAGGGGAATCTCGTTTAACTATTTTTTTTTTTTTTTTTAGTATTCAATAATATTAGTTTTAAAAAATGTATTTGAATTTTAAAATGTATGTTTGCAGTGCATTTTAAATTTTATGAATGGTGTATAGGTGGTTGACAGATGCAGGATCAACCATCTCACTATACACCGATCACAAGATTAAAACCACATGTCTATCTATTGTTTCAAATTTTATTAAAAGTTAGGTTTTAAAATAAAGGGTGGTGTATTGATTGTAGGTGGACTTATGTTTTATTGTAATGAAGTGTATTGCGTGTAGTGCTTGATGCTTTACTTTCTTTTTCTGATTCACAAAACTGTAACCACGTGATTTGTCACAAGGCTACGGCCTTTCTTTCAGAGAATGAGAAGCGTTCTGAACGTTTGTAGATCGATCCTGTTCTCCGGAACAGACGCAATCTACGTAGCTTCATAGAAGAGCACTCAGTGGAGAATAGTTTTTTCCGAGAATGCTGGAGATGTATTCAGCGGTGAATAACCGCTGATTCATAAACGAACACCTTAGTCCCCTGGTAGGGGTTTTATAAAAAAAATAGCTCTTGCTGCAATCCTCACCTTCTCTCCTGTTTTGATCCCTGAAGTAGTTCCCTTCCACCATTAGATGTCCTCATTGTTCCTGGCACTAACATACAATGATCCAGAGAGAAGCTCTCTGTTTCAGAGAACTGACCCATGCTGTAGAACTGTGATCTCCAGACTGTAACCCTTGACTTGCTTTTATCAGGCCCTTGTGACACTATTCCTCCCACTGATACAAGGCACTATTGCTCCTTCTGACACCAATGTGAGGCACCATTCCATCCACGGAGACCAACAGTGGGGCATAACTCCTCCCACTGATGCCCAATGATTTTTCACTCTTTTTTTCCACTGATGTAAACGGTGGAACAGTAGTTCTCCCACTGACACCAATGATGAAGCACGATTCCTGCCACTGACAACAATGATGGGGCAATATTCCACAAAAATTATACCAATGATGGGGCACTATTCCTCCCACTGACACCAACGATAGGACACTATTTCTTGTGATGACACCCATAATGGGGCACGATTTCTTACTCTGACACCAACAATAGGGTACTATTCCTTTCACTGACACTAACGATGGGGCACTATATCTTACACTGACACCAACAATAGGGCACTATTCCTCCCAGTGACACCAACAACAGGGCACAATCACTCATTTTTTTTGCTCCCGTTGACCACAATGCCTGAGGCATTGTTTACTCCTACTGATATTGGAGAATTTTCTACTTCCACTGGCCACAGTTCCCTAAAGTCTGAAGGACTGTAACCTGGCCCTTTGTTTAAAAAGTTTGGAGACCCCTGCTGTGGAAGAACAGATATTCTCACCAGTGCGCCAAACAGACTTTTTTCTATGTACAGTTTTTAATCATGTATTGTGACAGTGCTATGCCATGCCATGGTGTGAAAAGAGTTTTGTGTCACCTAGGGTTCTCATCCAGGCAGCTTGATGGGCTCCAGGGTGCTTGTCTCATACAGAGGAAACTGGATTTTCAATATTCTCAGATTTTGATAAAACTGTGTTTGGGACCTGGAGTCCAGGGGCTTAGTAGAGACTTGGGCAGGATGGAGTCTCTAATCCTGGGTCCAGGTTTTGCAGACAACCAGCTGATTGTGCATGTGTGTGCAGGGCTTTTATCAGAGATGTGACTATGGTTCTGAGATCCACCCCAGCAGACAGGGAGGGGGGTTGGGGGGGTTGGAGGGGGGGTTGGGAGGGTTGAGGGGGGGGGTTCTGTGCCCTGGAGGCAGGATTGCTCTACCTAGGAGACAGATGGGAGCCAGTGCAGCAGGGAGATGCTAAGTGCATGCATTGAATTGGTGTGATAGAGACTGTCTGAAGGAGAGAAACAAGGGCCTGAGGATTGAGGCCAGAGCAGCAGTGCTGGAACTGTAAGCCATGAGGCTTGAAGCTTGTTCCCACAGTATGCACCAGGGGGCAACCATATTTACTCATTACATATGCAGGCTCTGCTTCCTACTCAGTAGCAGTGCACTAAGAAGGAAGCAGAGCCTACATATGTAATGAACACATATGAACGCCCCTATGTACATAGTGTATTGTGTTTGTCCATAGGGATCCTATAATGACTGGGGCCACATGAGAACTACACATTCAGGGGAGGGCATACTGTGCTGTGCCATTGCACCAAGGTCCAGTAGGACAAAATTAGACCATCAAGGGGCACAGGAGGAGCTATAAAGTGCACTATATGTTCAGGATGGAAGACACCCTCCCTTCCACTAGTAATCCTCTTGGGCACTCTGTACAGCAGCAAGGATGTACCTGGTTGAAGTTGATTAATTATGTAACAGGAATGATTTTTTTTAAATGTATATAGAGCTTATCCCCACAGGAGCCACTGGATATGATGGGTTCTCTGTCCTGCCCCGACTCTTTAAAGAGGAGGTTCAGTCTGTAAAAAAAAATTAAATGTCAGCAGCTAGAAATCCTGTAGCTGCTGACTTTTAATAAATGGACACTTACCTGTCCAAAGATCCAGTGCTGTGCTCACCTGGGCTAGTTCCTCACTAGCCTGAGGGTTTCCCGATGCCGGCATCCTAACTGTGGGCAGCTGGCAGTGCTGCTTTCAGCTTTACAGCTGGCTGCCCACTGTGCATACGCAAGCTGCGCTGTGCTTTTTGAATGATCTTGCCGTCTTCTGGGACCTGTGATGTGTCCCAGAAGACTGCGGGGAGGGAGGGGGGAATGAGAACTTCCACTTGGATTGCCTAGTAAGTGGGAGCAGGTACCTATCAAAACTAAGTACCCACTCCACTCTCCCCCCCTCCAATTACATGCCAGAGGAGGGAGGAAGGATGTCTTAAAGAAGTTACTTCCCTTTTTGAGTGGAGCTCCGCATTAAGCTGCTGCCACTCACATCTGTGTATCCTAAGTATCAGTATCCTACCCCTGTATAATAGTGCACAGAAGGTTGGCCATGAGCAACTGGATGGCAGGCAACTGAACACATCCAAAGATGCTGAACTAAGTAGGGGGAACACTGGCCTATAATATGACAATTAATTATACTGCAACAAAGCTAACCAAATTGTCTCTGGTATAATTAATGAAAAATATAACACCAGTAACTATACCAAAAAAGGTGTCCTCAAGTGCTTTCTGCGTACACAACCTTTTAGGGGGTGAGTGTACATGTTCCTAACAAGGGGTACCCATAGAAGTGACTACAGAGGATCTGGCACCTAATTGTCAGTATTAGACGGTTATCATTAGTGCCCTTCTGTAAGGTGGTGCACGTGAATTTATTTCTTTTAGAATGTATAATGGATGGCTGATGGGCTGCTAAGCAAGGGGCAGTCTCTGTTGGCATTAAGTGTTGTGAGTGTTGAAATCAGTACTGTCAATTTTGCTCATTAATCTTGGAGTACAGAGTGTCCTGTTCAGTGCATTTGGCGGTCAGCTGCCCTCAAGAATTCGTTCCCCGGCAGTTTCATCCTTGCAAGGCTCAGTCTCTGCATTCAGACTCTCACTGGTCCTCCCTGATGGTATGCGCACATGGTAATGGGTCCCTTGAGCTCCAACACCTCAAAAGAAAATGCTCCCCCACCCACCCCCGCTCTCATCTGGGGACACAGACACCCAAGCGACAGGCTGTGTCCATCTGTCCTCACATAGAATGCCAAAAAGGGCATCCCACACTCCATGCAGGCTCTGGTCTCTTTGATGTAGGCACAGAGCCCAGCAACAGTTGTGCACCTTCTGGCTCCCTACACCAGACTCTCTTGACCTCCAGTGAATTGCCTTGGAAAAGTCCTGTCCTTTCGTCCTCTGTGTGCAGAGATCTGTAGGAAGTGAAGTGCACAGCCCATTAGCCTCTATTTACTTAGGGACTACATAACCCATATGTAATGCCACCCCCTGCAGGGGCCGCTGAATTTAACTGGTTCTTTCCCAAACAGTTCAGAGGCCACCAGTTACCCAAACAACAGTCCATTCATTCCAGCTCCAATAAACAGTATAGGGGTTGGCTTTTTGTGATTTATTGCTTTTAGAATGGAATTGGTGATTAGAGCATGGGACACTTCAAAACGGCTAGCAACATCAATGAGAGGACAGCCAAAACCAGTCTTTCTCAATCTTTTTACCTTGGAGGAACCCTTGGCAAAACATTTGAGATCTCGGGGAAACCGAAAAATGTTCAGATCTACAGCTCATGGAACATTGGATCTGATCAGTGAGCTGTAGATATAACAACAATTAACAAACAAATGCAGAGCAGTGCAGGGAAGCTGTTGTTGTAACATGCCTTTTCACCTTGATCCTCACTAGCCCTCCTCTCGTCCATCCCAGGTGATATTACATTTACAGCCTGGGACACAGAAGAGGAGGATCTGTGGGGAAGAGTGCAGTAAATAACAGTATGCTTCCCTGAACAGCTCCGCAAATCCATAACACAGGGTTTCTCACATGGGGTTCCATCGCAGATCAATATTGTGGCGGATGTATATCCACCCAATGTTGTTTTTAATATGCACTGACAGTCAGGGGCGTCCCTAGGGTTGGTGTCACCCGGTGTGGTAAAACTTGGTGACACCCCCTCCGACGATCCCTGCAGAATGGATTGGATCTGTGGATTGAGCATAATGGATCGGAGTCCGATCCATTATCCTCCCCAATCCGCAGATCCGATCCATCCTATGGGGATCGTCGGCATGCAACCTATGTGGGGTTAACTGATCTCTCCACAAAAAGGTAAGTTTTAAAGCAAGCCGATGATCCCCACAGGATGAATTGGATCTGCGGATTGGGGAACATAATGGATCGGACTCACACTGACCCATCAACCCTACAATGACTAGCATACCAACAGCTTACTTCCCTCCCACCTTCACTCCCAGAACAGAAACTTTCCTCCCCACCAACCCTATATGTGAGCCTTCGCCTACAAAACTCCCATTTGATGCAAACTATCTCTTCAACATATCACCTTCTCTTTCACACCCACCTCTCTCTCCCCCACTATATGGATCAATGGTCTACTGAACTTGGGATTTTTCTCTTTTTTTAATATCGGGCAAAAAATGTATTTTGATGCATTGACCATCTTTGGCAAACTAAGCTAAGGAACTCATTTCAAAATCCTCACTCTGTGGTACCTTTGCCCCACAATGCCTACTATCTAGCCCGCAGTTTCAGACCAGTGTTGGAGATGCCACAGCCAGCCTGGCTCTATTACTTACTATTACTTACTTTTGGGTGGCTTGCCCTCCATCAAGAAATTCTGGAACATGATCCTGGTACTCTACAACAAAACTACGGTTTCCACTGTCCCTAACCTTCCTCATATTGTTCTAACTGTATGAGAAGGCTCCATTAAATATACTAAAGGGGATGTCCTGCAACATTTCCTTACTGCTGCACCCACCGCCATCCCACCCTTTAAGAGTGGGTCACAGAATTAAATTACATTTTCCACATGAAACTCAACCTAGCTCAGGACAATGATACTTAGGACTCATATACTTGGATCTGGGCCACTTGGATTACCCTCAGATACTTACAGTCATTCTATGACTGTTTATCATACACTTAAATTAATGCTTTCCTGGACTAAGAATGGCACTGGTGGCGAAGTGGCTCCCTGTCCTTATCCCACCCACTGCCTCTACATTCCTCCTCCTTCACCACCTCACAGTACCCTCTCTCCCTTAAAACCAGAATTTTCCTGTTCTCTCCATGTCCTCACCTTTGCCTTTAATTCATGCAAATCAACTTTATATAAACATGGACCTACAAGTTCCTAAACATTAGAGACTCTATACAGGGCTGCTGCTAGAAACCACAGGGCCCCATACAGGCAACCTGACTTCCCCAACACAGTTTACAATGGTTCAGCTATAAATGAACACAGTGAGTGATTGTTACCGATTACTCATTGTGTTCATTCAGGAAAAGAAGGGGCTGGTAAATGTGACATATTTACAGGACTTTTCCCCCACTCTCCATCCTGAAGGATTTTATTTTGTGCTTGCAGCTGCCGGTGGACAGGGAAGGAGAACAGCTGTCAGCACTGTGAGGGTGGAAATGTATAGTGCACAGGGAGGGTGATAGGTGCGGTGGGGGAAAATTACTGGAACTGATCCCCTGTCTGGCTTCTGGCTCTCTGTGCAGCAGCTGAAAGCCAGTGGGAGGAGAAGAATCCAGCTGTCAGCTGCTGCAGAGAACCAGTAATTGCCCCCCCCCCACCCCCACCACTATACACGATCACCCTCCCTGCCCACATTAGGCTGGCCATACATTATACAATTATCTGCAGATTTTCTGCCCAATTTCCTTTAGATTTACCTTCAACTATGTAGTGCAAGGGCCTGCCTAATTGGATACAACTGAAAGTGTTGTTTAGGTTTGTCCTCCTATTATATGGTTTTTGGTAAATCTAAACCAAAAATCTGCAGATAATTGTATAATGTATGGCCAGCCTTAGATTCATTCAGCTGCCTTGCCTGGGTCCTGAATAGGAGGACTGTTGGTACTCCCTTATCCACGGCCTTGACTCTATACATATACTTGATAGATCCTCTCCGTTACTCCATATACTCATTCGAGATCTATCATGTGCCCTGAAAGATATAGTTATGTTGGTGATGTAACAACTTTAATCCCCTTCCTGTTATGTCTCAAAACTCCATGCTCTCAATGCTGAAATCTGTTGTACTTGCAATGTACTTCATATGTTCCCTATTCCTTTTTCTGTATTCCGTCTCCCCTATTCATCTTAAACTAATACTCAAAAAGTTTTGAGTGAACTCTCCAGCGCTCCAGGAAATGAATTGCCAAAGGGAAACCAAGGGGACCAGGACAGAGGTGGCCTAAAGATAATGCTTCAGGGGTGCAGCCCTCCTCAGACGGGGAAATCGACCACTGGAAAAAGAGTAGACAGGTGGCGCACACACCTAGTGCATTATCCAAGATTTATTCAAAGATATAAAAGAGAAAAACATACTCACAGACAAAGCATGTATAAAAAGCTTTTGCATAATGGAGATGGCCACAACAGCGGGCAAGGTGTTCCAACTGTCAGTGCGGTCAGGAGGCTGACGCGTTTCTGGGACGAGTCCCATTCCTCAGAGCTACTTGAGATGTAAATCATTTAATGTCCATACCCCGAGCACAGATGCATTTTGATTATCTAAAGTTGGGTCTTGTCCCTCTACATAGGTTCTCTTTATGTGGAATCTCCTGTTTCATGGGTACATTGTCTTTATATGAAGCGCAGGCTGAGCAGGCAATATAGCCACCCATCTAAGATGAGATTCCCCCTCTTCGATTCCTGAGCTGCTGATTGATAGCTGAACTCACCAGTATCCATTAAGCTTTGGGTTTTCCAAAAAGGAAGCTTCCAGCATAAGCTATAAGCCACATTTTATATACACTCACCGGCCGCTATATAAGGTACAACTGTTCATATGTTTGGTAACACAAATTGCTAATCACATGGCAGCAATTCAATGCATTTAGGCATCTAGATGTGGTGAAGACAACTTGCTGAAGTTCAGACAGAGCATCAGAATGGGTAAGAAAGGGGAATTAAGTAACTTTGAATGTGGCATGATTGTCAGTGCCAGTCGGGCTGGTCTGAGTATTTCAAAAACTGCTGATCTCCTGGGATTTTCATGTACAACCATCTGTAGGATTTACAGAGACTTGTCTGAAATTGAGAAAATATCCAGTTGTGTAGATGAAAACGCCTTATTGATGTCAGAGGTCAGAGGAGAATGGGCAGACAGGTTCAGCTGTGACATT
This sequence comes from Staurois parvus, assembly GCF_062004578.1. Classification (NCBI taxonomy): domain Eukaryota; kingdom Metazoa; phylum Chordata; class Amphibia; order Anura; family Ranidae; genus Staurois; species Staurois parvus. Next base: position 8,082,961 of record NW_028318271.1, on the reverse strand, counting down.
CAGTTAGTAGGGTCAGAATTTGGCATACACAACATAAGAGCATGGATCCAATCTGCCTTGTATCAATTGTTTAGGCTGGTGTTGGGGGTGTAATGGTGTGGGGGATACTTTCTTGGCACTAGCAAGCAGAGGCGGACTGACAGCTCATGGGGCCCCCGGGCAATAGGAGATCATGGGGCCCGTGTCCTTGCCCAAACTCAAAAAAGCCTATGAAAAAAGGTACCAGGGGCATCTCATGGGGCCCCCTACTAACCCCGGGCCCTCGGGCAGTGCCCGAGTTTCCAAATGGTCAGTCCGCCCCTGCTAGCAAGGTGTACCTAATAAAGTGGCCAGTGAGTAAATATACTGTAATACCTATTTGCTCCCCCAGTACCCTCTGCAGCTTCCTTGAAACCAAAAACATTGAGGTGCCATAGCAGATACTGACTTTTTGAAAGTCGCTAGTTACATAAGTTGCACCAGCTGTGTGTTTTGGCAGCAGCCAGGCATGGTTAAAGTGCTGGTAAACCTCAGACATGAAATATGAACAAAGCATATGCCAAAAACCTACATTTGTATTATACTGTTCCATATTTCAAGATGTAACATTGTTCGTCTTATTGGTATTTACATGTTCTTTCTGTCTTATATCTAGTGTGTAGCACTTGTCCTGAGGAAGCCAAAATAGTGGCGCAACATGTAGAGATCAAGTGACTACATCACAACAAAATAAGGATTCACCATTTCGGCAGATCACGATGTGAATGAAAGTTTCAGTAATTAATTTTAAAGAATGTTTTTAACTTTGTATTTGGAAATAAATATGTAATTTTATGGAAATGGGTTTGTTGTTTGTTAAGGCATCCATAAAATATTGTCTATTTGTCAGTATTGAATAAAGCATATGTGTGTACTTGTCTCATTTAGAATCACTAAGTGTCATTTATGTCTGCTGCTTTGTTCCTCTGTAAACCTAAGACATGAAATATGAGCAAAGCATATCCCTCTAAAGTGTGTGCTTGTCTCAATCTAGAGTACTGAATGTAATTTCTATCTGCTGCTTTGTTCCTCTGCTATCAGCATGGGTCACTTTTGACAAGTTTTCCTGACACAAAGGGGAAAAATGATGACAGGAGAGGGACCTCCAGCTGAGTGACAGCCTGAGCTCTGTTCCTGCAAGCAGTGTAGAGGGGGGTGTGTCCCTTCCCTCCAATCAGCTCTCAGAACTCTCCTCTCTGAGCTGTGCAGAGTATAACTTCAGCATTCTGCCCCTTTTTCTCTAAACTCTTAGCCAAGCTTTATAAATTCTGCACTGTGAATAGACATAGAGAAGAGAATACTGCAGATATACAGATACAACTTATGTAGGAGGATTTGTTTAATCTCTGTGTATCACCTTACTACGTATATGTAAAGGTTTACAACCACTTTAAGGTAAGATGTGGCAACTTTGAGGAATCTTCTGTACATCTTTCAGATTACAGGTTCGAGGGCAACCTCTTGGAAAATACTATTGGGTATTAAAAAAAGATGTTTATATTTTAGAGAATAAGCATGCTGGAATTTGTAGTTGTACATCATCTGGCACTTTATAATTAGCAAAACACCAACATAAATTCATCCAATAAAAGAACGCACAGATATTTTATATTATTTACTGTATTACAGTCATATTAATATCAAATGGATCACTCTGCCATCTGCAAATTGGCAAGAAATAATACAATCCATTACATTTCAGTCTACGTCGTACATCCTGGCAGTCAAATAAGAGTGACACGCTCTATATTTCAAGGCCCAAAATAAATCCTTGTTTGTGGTGTCCATTGACATGTCCAAGATAGATTGTCCTTGGAAGGCTGACAGTAATTTTACATGTTACCAAACACAAACTTGAACTCCGCAGGTGCTGTATGCACCACACTACAAAGACTGCCCTAGGCTTACTAGAAATGGGGCAAGTCCTCCTTTTTGTCGTAGTGAACATCTGTCATTTATCCAATTCTTGCGCTGTCCTTTAATACGTAAGTCACTGAGATGCTTTATCCTAAAGAGCTTAGAATGAGCTAATTTCCCTTCGGCTAATTAGCACTGATGTCTTTAATTGGATGTTTATGTAAACACGGGCTCAGTGAGTCAATCCAAAACTTACAAATGAAAATAAGTTGAAGAATCTGGTGTCCAATGGTGGCCAACCATACTATGACTGTTACAGCTTTGTACAACTTCTCAATGATCAGAGTGGAGTTTTTAATTTGATGCAACCCCATCCCTCCCCCCCCCCCCAGCTATTTTTATTGTGCTGCCCCCAAACACCAGTATAGATCTTTCTGGCAGCACACCTTTAAATATATAAATAAGCGCATTCGCTATGTGGTGATATGTCAGAGTCCTAATAGATTTTTCCCTGAAGACAAAGATATAAAAATAATGGAACAAAGGACAGTTTGTTGCCCTAAAATCCCATCTCACTAGGTAGCTATGTTGATTTTCCACAAATCAGGAATTGGAACAGTCACATCAGTCACATGTATGCAGGGGTGGACTGACAACTCATGGGGCCCCCGGGCAATAGGGGATCATGGGGCCCCTATGTTCTTGCCCAAACTCAAAAAAAGCCTATGAAAAAGGTACCAGGGGCATCTCATGGGCCCCCTACTGACCCGGGGCCCTCGGGCAGTGCCCGAGTTTCCAAATGGTCAGTCCGCCCCTGCAGGTATGCTATGGAAACAGTCATAAACAATAAAGTCTGATAAAAAAAAATAGTTGGGCTGGATAGTTGTAGCTATTCACCACTATTTTTTTTTTTTTTACCAATACAACACAATTTTCAGTACAAAGATACCTGTGTTATGAGTAATAAATTATTACAAACAAGGCTCTGCAAATGACAAATAACACTGAATCAGTTAAAAAGATTTACCAGCATAAGAAAATTCAAATTAAACTGCAGAAGAAATGATACAAATAAACAAAAGTCAACTTTTCACTCAAACAAACCTTTCTAGGTGTGGATAATAACAGTCATGATGGTTGCAACTTTTTAAAGTATCTACAGTCAGGGCAACTGTAATGAACTTTCTGTTGGATAGAAGAATGGGTATCTCTAGGTGCCTTTTTGCCAATATTTTAGGGGGGGGGTTCAAAAACTTGTAGTGCTCTAATATAGAAATAATTATTTCAGCTAGGGTGCTTGTCCTCATCTATAGTCAGGGCAACTGTGGAAAACGTTCTATTGGATAGTAGAACAGTGTTGCTCTAGGTACTTTCCTACAATGTGTAAGAAGGGCCAGATGGCTCACAAACTTGTGGTGCTCTAATATGGCAATAATGACTTCAGCTAGGGTGCTTGTCCCCATCTATAGTCAGGTCAACGGTGGCCAACTTTCTCTTGGATAGAAAGGTAGGTACTTTCCTAAAATCTTTAAGAGGGGCCAGAGAGCTCAAAAACTTCTGGTGCAAACAATGACCTCAGCTAGGGTGCTTGAAGTACACATCAAGCGGGTAAGTGAGCCCACCAGTTGGTCAGTGAGGCCACCCACCACAATGAGGGCTGTTGCTGAAGCATAGCGGGGCCGAAGGTTGTGGTTGAGCACCACCTTCCTGATTGAAGCCTTTATTGGAAAATTAGAGCTTTCTAGAGCTACCCAACACAGAGGAAGCTATTTTAGGTTCACTGTTCATAAAGGTAGATTTTCATTAAACCCAAAGTCAAAAATTGAATATGCAGCAGCTTACCAGCTTTTTTGAGGGGCTTTTGTTTTTCTTCATTTTCACCTGTCTATCCTGCCAGTAGGACACTTCCTGTCCTAGGGTGGCCAAGTTCACCCTAGTGCTGTGGCTGCTCACTCATGATTTAAACTGCAGAACGTCTCCCCCCTCCTCATCTACAGGTGAGGGTGTAGTGTACTTGACAAGGTGAAGTGGGAATGAGCTTCAGAGCATCAATGGGCAGACAGCACAAGAAGTTAACAACTCACTGGGTTTATGGCAGGATCAAGATATTTTATATATATATATATATATATATATATATATATTTGAACTTTTCGAATGGATATAACAAACCACTTTCAATGGAATATTTATGGTATATTTAAAAGACCATAAATAGGCCAATAAAAGTACTTAACTGCTAGGGTTTACATTCACTTTAAAATTCAGCACCTCAACCAGTCAATAGCATCGCAGCATACTTTGATCACATTCTGTGGTTTGGCCACATACACACTCTGCTATTACAATATGCTATATGTTTACATGTATACAGATCTAAGTCTATTGCGAGTGGCATCTTTGCATGACTTAAATTTAGAATTTAAGTCTAAGAAAACTGGAATATAGGAGAAAGATTGTAAAGTGTGTCGCTAGAAAAGAATATTTTTAACATTTACCGTTACTGACAGTAGCATGTTTCTGAACACAAGGGCAATGGGAATTCAATTTTTATGTCGCAAGAGTATTATACATCAAATTCACTTTAGTATTTCCAATATTGAATCACATATTTTGGTGTCCAATAATCATGACAAATTATTGGGCCTGGTAAAATTGCACACTGTCATGTGAGGCCCAATATAAAATCATGCACCTCTTCTTTAAGGGTACAAAAAATGCCCTCTTTGTACAAGATACCCAGCTCTGTATAAATTAGCGTGAAGGTTATTTTATGGGTCCAATTATTTTTGAAAAAGCTGTGATAGGCCACCTTTAACTTTGGGATAGTTCAAGATGCTCTGATTTCAGCTGTGCTTGGCACATAAAGTTAAAGTCTCAGAAATTCATTGTCTTTTGATTCTAGGAGGCCACCATAAAGAGTTTGCTTCTGAACTTTACTCTTTAGATGGCTTGCCAAGGCTTACCAATAGACTGAATGTGTTCCTTTGCTTTCATCCTGAGGGCTGCTATACTAGTGTTCCTGGGGTCTATCTCTTCCAGAGGGTACTTGTCTACAAAGTTGGCGCCACACTGGTATGGAGGTGGTGGACCCATGGATCCCAACGGTTGAAGGGCATGGCCAACAGGATTGGTGTTCATGAATGGTGGTGGAGTGTAACTGCCAGGGAGGCTCTGTGGGGTGGTGACAAAGCCTGGCAGAGTTTGCAGGGCAGTAGTGTTGGACATGGGTGGGGTGAGCCAGGAGTCAAGCTGAAGATTGCTACTGATGGTGCTCATGGCTGGCGGTTGCGGTGACCGGTTGAAAGACAGGATTGGGGAATCTTGAAGCTTCATGGAAGTCACTTCAAGTTTCTCTTGTCGCCTCCATTTAGCTCTCCTGTTCTGAAACCACACCTGTGGAAGTAACAATATCATATGAATGATTAATCAATAATCTTGATGACATTATAACTGTACTATATTTAAAAAATACAAGTTCCAGTATGACCTGCTATCAGCTTGTAACGTTTCCTTTATTCCAACATGACTTTCATTTTCATACATTGTACTGCCAAAGCTATAGGACCTCATGGTCTATATGACATAATTTCCAAGGCAAAGTAATGATTTCATCACATTGTGCTCAGTAACAACAGCTTTTCTTATTTATGGATACAAAGTTGCAAAAGATAGAGTGATCAGAGAGCAGAGCAACTTAAGTTATTATATATAAAATATAAAAAAAAAAACTTTGTGACCACATTTTAATTATTTTTCAATAGATTATACAAGACTAAATTTAAAATTGAAAAATATTTTTTTTAATTTGATCTGCAGAAGTATGCAAAAAAAAACAAACCACAAATTAAAATGTATGACAAACTGGTCATACTTTCTATGGTAAGATTGTTAATATTTATGATTATTTAAAATTTTTTATTTTTTTCAGTTTGGTTAAATACAGATTTTCATAGTTTTTGAACATAGATGTTCACTTTGCAAAGTTAATGTTAGTGAATAAGCCAAATTTTAAAACCCCATCATGTCTGGGAAAATTTAAAAAAAATAAAATTTCTGCTATCACATGATTGGCTTGTGATGATACATTTTCCCCATTTGCAGTTAACTTAGTACTAACTCATTCATCTGTAGAACTGATTGTATAGCATTCCCTAAACTTCCCAATTCTACAGCTCAGTTCAACAAAGACAAATTCCAGGACCAAATTTCCAAACCTGGAGTTGTCCCTGAAAATATAGGGGTGGGCAATTATACAATCTACAAAACTTCCTAGTCCTACAAGCTGCAGTATACCTGCCTGAGGTATAAAAATTGTTAAAAAAGGTCATATTGTATCTAAATACTAATACAGAGCTGTATGTAAATACAAATCGTTAGAGTATAGCTGTATAAGCAAAAGTGCAAACCAATGTAAAACATAAAAAATATATATATATATATATACTTCCAAACAGAATGGGGTTGATGTACTAAAGCAAACTGATCAAAAAAATAAACTTTTAGGGAGCTTAGTAAATGAAGTACAGCTGTGATTTCTTTGAATATCCAATCATCTGCAAATTAAATTGAACACATTATTATTTTTCTTGCATATAGTTGAAGTGAACACAGCTTCACCTTATTTACTAAGATTCATACCAGGTAAGCAGCCCCCATTAATTTTGCAAATCGACCTCCCTGTTTTAATGAACTCAAACACATTTACAATATGTGACATTTTGCATTCTGGATAATCCAGGTCACATACTTTTCAAAAACAAACGACATTTCAGATGCTCATTACAAGAGTAATTATCCTGTATTATGTTGAAGTAATCATACTATTATCACTATTTATAATATATTATATAAAAAAGAATTTTGTTTGCATTTGTTCTGTAAGATGGGACCATCAATCTGACACTCGCACAGCTATCACTTGTGTTCTAGATTCTTGTCTATATTGTATCCATGTCTCTCCCTTTACTGCATTGTTTATTTGTGGTTTTATGTCTGGGTGAACCCCACCCTGTACTATACAGCTACCTTGGTTTGCAGTGTGAACTGCATTCATCTAAACATCAAACATATAACTGATTAATTTTATATTGACAACTTAAATTTCTGGAAACGACAGGCTTGAATATGTCATTTCTTTGTTTTGTTTCTAATAACCGATAAGTTTCTAAACACGTAGAAGAGTTTTTAGTTTTTTTTATTAGACCGACAATTCATGAATTTCCTATCCGCAGGTCTCTGACTTTCTGTTGGTGAAGATTTGTCTTTTGGATTTGTTTTACAGATGATCTTCAGATCCAAAATTCTGATACGAAATAAAACATTTTTAGACATTATAAATTGTTATTACATAGTATTTGATGTCACATAGCAATGTAGGCATTACCACTGACATCAAATTTAAGTTGCATAAAATATAATTTAAGGAGTAAAGCTAAGCAAACAAAATGATCAAGTTTTAATTAATTTGTCTAGTTTAAACATTAAAAAAAAATTAAATATGTTAAATACATAGATTTTATTATTGATATTATTATCATCATTATAAAAACAAGAATCGTCTTATTTTAATTATAGAATAATAATAAGTATTATTACTATTATTATTACTATTATTATTATTATTATCATATTATTATTATTATTTTATGTTGAATAGATTTTCTGCGATAAATGCAGAAAGTAATTACTGTTGTTGTTGTTGTTAGGTATATATTTATGTTAAAAAAACACATCTATATTGTTCATCCAAAAGACAAAAATTAAATAAAAAACATGCAAAAAAGTGCGATCCAAATTGTTCTATGAAAAACATCCCTTCCTGATCTCCCAAGACAAAAATAATCTCTGGATGAACAATGTGCAGAGTTATTTCTTATAAATATTAATTGCCAGTTACATGTTGTGTATTTAGAAATGCAGCAAACCCTTAAGCCATCTACAATGTAAAACTAGCTCCTGTGGAAGTCTAATCTCTTATAAAGCTCGTACTGTAAAGAAGTTTTTCTGTATGCAGTGGATTTTCCCCTTTATAATGAGCTGGGAACAACTTTTCCTGAAGTTAACTATACGGATGAATTCATAGGCATGTCCTCCTTATCACCTCTTCTCACAGAAAAATAATTTCGTTTAGTTTATCTTTCCTTAGATCTGAGGTACTCAATGTTCTTATTAATTTGTTGTTATCTAAATTCCCTAGGCTGTGTTTTATTTTCTTTGTACTGTTACTTCCTCCTGTGGAACTGCAAGTCCCAGCAGGTCCTTCCACGCAGAAGGCTGAGGACACACTGCCTTTAATCGCTTTGGATGGGGAGGGAGTTCACATCTTGAAATAAAGAAATCCCACACAAAGGTGTCCGTTTGTGAACCAGAGGTAATAGATCGCTGCTCAGTTCTCCGGCATTCTCGGAGAACAAAGTTCTCCTGTGAATGCAGTTTATGAAGCAGTTCTCCGAACGAAGGGAGAACGGTCTCCAAACGCTGGATAACGGTCTAAAAACTCTGAAAAACGGCTCATTTTACTATAATCTCTCCAGATTATAGTAAAAGACCAGTTTACTAAGCAGAGGTAAATTATCTCTGCTTAGTTTTCGGTCCCTCTGATTCTCCAGCTCTGGGCTGGAGAATCTGGAGGGAGAACACAGATCTCCAGAGAAGGGCTGACAGGATCTCCTGAGTGTTATAAACTGTGAATGACCAGAGAATAGCTGAGATCCATTGAATCGCAGCTATTCTCTGTGTCATAAAAGGACACCAAAAACCGTAAATTGTTGTTGCAATCTACATTCTGGTATAAATATATACAGTATAAGCCCAGCTCACTCTGCAGACCATCTGTCCTCCACAAGGCCAAGGCTGACCTTATAACATTGGAAGTTACAGGAGTTACGGAGCACAGATACATTTTATGAACAGCTTCAATGCAGAGTTTTTGGAGGGTTTTTATTGCACCGTTTATGGGTATAAAGCTAAATATATCGCCTTATTTTGCTGTACGAATAATCTTAGTTTTATTATAAAAATGTGTTAATACCAAATGGAAACTTTTAAACCCAGACCAATAACTTAAGTTCACTAAACATCCAATCATGTGGAGCGACGAGACGAAATAAGATCCTCTAAATGTGAAGGAAGAAAGAAAGAAAGAAAGAAAGAAAGAAAGAAAGAAAGAAAGAAAGAAAGAAAGAAAGAAAGAAAGAAAGGATAAGAGAGAGAAAGAAATAAAGATAGGGGATAGAGAAAGAGAGAAAGGGAGAAAGAAAGAGAGAGAGAGAGAGAGAGAGAGAGAGAGGGGGGGGAGAGAGGGGAAGGGAGGAAGGAAGGAAGGAAGGAAGGATAACATAGAGAGAAAGAAATAAAGATATGGAAAGAAAGGGAGAAAGGGAGAAAGAAAGAGAGAAAGGGAGAAAGAAAGAGAGAAAGGGAGAAAGGGAGAAAGAAAGAAAGAAAGAAAGAAAGAAAGAAAGAAAGAAAGAAAGAAAGAAAGAAAGAAAGAAAGAAAGGAAGAAAGGAAGAAAGAAAGAAAGAAAGAAAGAAAGAAAGAAAGGAAGGAAGAAAGAAAGAAAGAAAGAAAGAAAGAAAGAAAGAAAGGACGGATAAGAGAGAGAAAGAAATAAAGATAGGGGATAGAGAAAGAGAGAAAGGGAGAAAGAAAAAGAGAGAGAGAGAGAGAGACAGAGAGAGGGGAAGGGAGGAAGGAAGGAAGGAAGGAAGGAAGGAAGGAAGGAAGGATGGATAACATAGAGAGAAAGAAATAAAGATAAGGAAAGAAAGAGAGAAAGGGAGAAAGAAAGAGAGAAAGGGAGAAAGAAAGAGAGAAAGGGAGAAAGAAGAAGAAAGAGAAAGGAAGGAGGAAGAAAGAAAGAAAGAAAGAAAGAAAGAAAGAAAGAAAGAGAAGGAGGGAGGAAAGAAAGAAGGAAGGAAGGAAGGAAGGATAACCGAGAGAAAGGGAGAAAGAAAGAAAGAAAGAAAGAAAGAAAGAAAGAAAGAAAGAAAGAAAGAAAGAAAAAAAGAAAGAAAGAAAGAAAAAGTAACAGAGAGGGTGTGCTTGTCTGAAGATGTATACTGTTATACTGTACATTTTTAGTCATGTAATACACCTTACTAATAAATTGCCTCAGATCTTATTAATTTACTTTTATTTATGGCTTCAATGTTTATGAGTGGCAGTGTGTCCGTCCAATTCATAAGGAAATATATATTATATGATTTCTAAGGTCAGTGTTTCCCTCAGGGATCCCCAGCTGGCCACGTTTTCCCGATTTGTTAACACAATTATAATCGCACTGATTATTCAACATAGCTATGCGGCTACCTGGAAGTTCGGAAAACCTGACCTGCTGGAGTACCTTGAAGCAGCTGTGATGTAAGTGAATGGTAATCCTGGGGATGAGGATGGCTGTACCCCTCCTTACCTGCACCCTGACTTCTGGCAGATTGACCTTCATGGCCAGCTCCTCCCGGCTGTACACATCGGGGTAATGGGACTTCTCGAAGGCCCTCTCCAGCTCATGAAGCTGGTAGGTGGTGAAGGTGGTCCGGTTCCTCCGGTGCTTTTTCTTTGGTTGCTCATCATCGGACTTACTGTCACCGTTACCGGCGGACAGCCCGGGGCTCAGGCACTCACTGGAGCTCTTACTGCAGTAAGCATCTAGGAATCAGAGGTTCGCAAAGGTTATTCATGTCAGTGGTTTCATATAGCGCCAGCATATACTAGGGAGGTGTATAGTGAACTACCAGCCCACTCTCCAAGGGACGCCGGGCTTGGGTTAGATAGATTCACTAGTTACAACAACTCATTGTAGTTATTCATAGACTAAACACAAATGATAAAACAGATAAAAAAAAAAAAACTAAACGATAATAATGTAAAACCAAAGAAGACAATATAGCTAGATAGAAATAATAAAGTGTAATAGTGGCATTTACTATGTATATATGTATATAGCACAGTGTAACATAAATCATCCAAAAAAATGCAAAACGTGTAATTAAACCTCATGTATCAGGTTGTTAAAACTATGTATTTGTAGAACAAGACTTCCCATAAGTCAGGATATATTTTATAACAAACGACAAAATAATACAATTGCTCATATCAATATTAAAAAACCCCACCAAAAACAGTGTGTGAGTAAGCACAACACACCATAATATGTTATCAGATAGGATCACTTAGTTAATATGATATAAAAGAAAATCAAATAAATTAAAATTAAATTAAAAAAAAGAAACTTTGTAATCTAGGGATTCAATCCTTAATCACTATTCTGAGTCAGCCCATATCCTGATATCAGAGTATGTTTACACATGTACAATATGTAGAACTAAGTAATACACCCACAGTATACAATAATAAAGTATATACATATATATGTTTTGACGATTATAACAATCACTACAGGAAACTTTTTGGAGTGCTCTTAAAAACTGAACACTCACTGATAAAAGTTATAACTAGAGAAACCCCGATAATTCAAAGTAGTGCAGTATAAACGCAAAGAAAAGCTACAATGTAAGATCAAATTAAGAATATAACAACACATGAACACAATGTAGTAAACTGATATGTCCAAGTGGGACGAGTATCTTGTAATTTCTATGCCTAATCTTGCTATGCAAGAAATTGCCATAAAACTCATATCCAGGGGCGGACTGACAACTCATGGGGCCCCATGGGCAATAGGGCATCATGGGGCCCCTGTGTCCTTGCCCAAACTCAAAAAAGCCTATGAAAAAGGTACCAGGGGCATTTCATGGGGCCCCCTACTGACCCCGGGGCCCTCGGGCAGTGCCCCAGTTTCCAAATGGTCAGTCCGCCCCTGCTCATATGTTACCAGAGAATAACGTAACAAAAAGTGATACAATTAAGTGTGCTGCAATAAAATAAGACATAAACATTAATAATTACATTTTTTTCTTAAAAAAGGCACTGTTTGGCGCACAATGTTTTGTGCACTTTGTAAAAATATTATAAAAACCCAATAAAATCTTTGTAAAAAAAAAAAAAAAAAAGGATTTGTGTAAAGTCGCATAAATGTTTAGGCTCAATTCAAAACTGTGGGTGTAGGATTATAACTTTTTTTAAATGTAATGGATGAACTGGACGGACTTTTGTCTTTTTTCAGCCAGACTAACTATGTAATTCACAAAGCTAACACATGAACACATGTATAATAAATAAGTACACACACACACATATATATATATATATATATATATTTTTTTTTTTTTTCTTCTTTTTAATTAATAAAAAGTGACAGTTATTTTTAACTGAGCCCAATGTGATTTGAAAATGTCAGTCACATGGCTTAAAATAAGGATCCTTATCCTTGTGTAAAGCTCTGAATTCAGCCTGGGTATTAGAAATGAACTATAAGTATGATATGATCAAACTTTCAGTAAGTTATTGAAACTATGAGTGGGCTAGGAGTAAAACTACAAAAAGTTACAAAAATGATACGTAACAGTCTAACAATACATTATGACAATGTAACATTGTGGTCTATAATAATGTATTTTGTAATATGATAATAGCACCATTGGCATAATGCAGTGCAGAATGCTAAAACAGCACAACATAGTAGTCCAATATCATTCCATTCCATCATATTGTCTATACTATGAAGTTGGCAGAGACTTACCCCCATAGATATCCTCCTGCCTGTCCTCAAGCTGGTTCTGCTGGGGTTGTATCTCCTCAGCCATTTTGATCAAGCAGTGTCTGGAAGCCCTTTTCTCAGCCTCCTTGCCATTCCTGGGACTGCCCTCTGCCTGGAAGGAGCTCAGAACACTGTCCTCTTTGGAAAATCCCAGGATGGCCTCAATGCTGTGAAGTCTGGAGGGGTTCCCCACTGGACTCCTCACCAAGTGTCCAGACAGAGAGAAGCTCCCATCAGCCATCAAGGAAGGGCTGTGAAGATGCATTGGGCTTTCCTTGTCCTTTTATCTCCAAGGGGGTAAAAAAAAAAAATGTATATATATAACTTTTCTTGTTCCTTCTCCAAATCAGAGCCCTCTACAAGTCCACTTCTGGGTTTAGGGCCAGTTCCAAGGCAGTGACAGGCAAGGCCACCTACAAAACTGTTTTTTTTTTTAAAGAGCCAGAATTCTGTCTGGTGCTAAAAATGGGAGACAATGCTTGGGAATTTTCAGCAGAGCTCACTGGCTGAAGAGGCTGCAAATCCCTAAGAAAAGCTGAATCCTCTAAGCTGGCTCTGTGTGTTTGTCAGCTCCTTCTGCCTGGGTTCTTGGTGAGTGTCTGTCCTTGAAGAGCCCAGGATCAGACTCTTACAACCTCTCAGGAAGGAGTGACTCACAGCCACAGATTGCAGAAGACTTTTAAAGTAATTTTGTTCTTTGTGGCTGTGTCAGCTGCCCCTGCTGTGCCATCCAAAGCTGTCACATCACCATGAAATCAGGCTTTTGTCTTTTTGGGGCCAGTACCTGCATGAGATGATGCTCTTTGAGACCCCGCCCTAACCCCCCCCCCCGGTAACTCCCCCCCCCTTCAAGGCCAGCAGAATGAGAGTGCCTAGTTCCTTCTGCCACTCAATCTGTGTAACCCCACCAGACAGCTCCTGTCCTCACAGGGTCCGGGTTCATTTAATAGGTGGCCGGGCTGCAGGGTTAGCTAGCTGGGCATTTGCGCTAATTGACCAGAGCCCACTGGCTGACAGATGTCTCTGGGCAATTATCAAAATGGTTTATCAATTATAAATGGGATTTATTAACATAATCAGATTGAGCCCATAAAACAGCTTGTTTTCACACAGTCTGCTAATAAGGCTGGCAGTTCATTTAGTTCATACACTTTAAATGATTCCACTGTTGGCTGGGCATTGGACTAAACTGCTATATTACATTGTATTATTATATCATTTCTTTTATATGACTCTGTGTAAATATCTATGTCACACAACTATATGTCTATCTCTCGCCATATACAGACATATATATATATATATATATATATACTGTATATATAAAATGCTTATTGTGCTGTAACCTCATTCTGTTATATATTGATAATTTAAGTGGTTTTGTATCTATCTATCTATCTATTCAGCTATCTATTTATAAGACTATGTACATATGGTACAGGTTATTATATGGACGCATGCATACATACAAATGTTATCTATATTTATAAAATAAAATTCTGGTTTTGTTTAAATGTATATATATATATTTTTTTTTAAGGTATTAATATAGATAAATAAATAGATACATACATACATACATATGCTTTCTATAGATAGATTCGTACATATATACATACATAGCTATGAGGAAAGATTGGAGGAACTGAATTTATTCTCTCTTGTGAAGAGGAGATTAAGGGGGGATATGATCAACATGTATAATACATAAGGGGGATATGATCTCCATGTATAATACATAAGGGGGGATATGATCTCCATGTATAATACATAAGGGGGATATGATCACCATGTATAATACATAAGGGGGGATATGATCTCCATGTATAATACATAAGGGGGGATATGATCACCATGTATAATACATAAGGGGGGTTATGATCAACATGTATAATACATAAGGGGGGATATGATCTCCATGTATAATACATAAGGGAGATATGATCACCATGTATAATACATAAGGGGGGATATGATCTCCATGTATAATACATAAGGGGGGGATATGATCACCATGTATAATACATAAGGGGGGATATGATCAACATGTATAATACATAAGGGGGGATATGATCTCCATGTATAATACCTAAGGGGGGATATGATCTCCATGTATAATACATAAGGGGGGATATGATCTCCATGTATAATACATAAGGGGGGATATGATCTCCATTATAATACATAAGGGGGGATATAATCTCCATGTATAATACATAAGGGGGATATGATCTCCATGTATAATACATAAGGGGGGATATGATCACCATGTATAATACATAAGGGGGGATATGATCTCCATGTATAATACATAAGGGGGGATATGATCTCCATGTATAATACATAAGGGGGATATGATCAACATGTATAAATACATCAGTGGTTCATATAGTGAACTCGGTGTAGAGCTCTTCACCCTGAGGTCATCACAGAGGACGAGGGGGCACTCTACGTCTGGAGGAAAAGAGATCTAATCTCCAAATACAGAAAGGTTTCTTCAAAGTAAGAGCTGTGAAAATGTGGAATAGACTCCCTCAAGAGTTGGTTCTGGCCAGATCAGTGGATTGTGTCAAA
The DNA here is from genome assembly GCF_062004578.1 of Staurois parvus. Taxonomy (NCBI): domain Eukaryota; kingdom Metazoa; phylum Chordata; class Amphibia; order Anura; family Ranidae; genus Staurois; species Staurois parvus. The sequence continues at coordinate 8,067,851 of NW_028318271.1, read as the reverse complement.
AAAGTCCTGGATTCTTTCTTGGATACATAGAATATAACTGAATACTAACATTTATAGGTAAAGTTGATCCAGGGAATATCCGATTGCCTCTCGGGGGATCAGGAAGGAATTTTGTTCCCCTACAGGAGCAAATTGGGTCATCCATTGCTGGGTTTTTTTGCCTTCCTCTGGATCAATGGTTGGTATAAGATTATAACTTTTTTTTTTCATGGTTGAACTGGATGGACTTTTGTCTTTTTTCAGCCAGACTAACTATGTAACTATATATGTAACATAGATATGCTATCTATATTTATAAAACAATGTATATACTGTGAAGGATATGCAAGATAGAAAGATAGATAGATAAAT